>NW_006800055.1:961696-986788 GCF_000485575.1 Poecilia formosa | reverse complement strand
AACCAGATGGTGCAAAATTGGTGAATTGTATTAATATTTACAATATATACAGGTTAGTCAACAGTTAATGAAGTCCAGAATGGTTCCTTAATCCAAGGAATTCAACAGTTCTTGCTGGTGATGAAAGGAACAAAAAAATAATCCAATTCTTTCTGGAGCAGGTCAGTCCAGAGTGAAGATTTTATGGCCGGATGTCTCCAACCAATTCGGAAGAGTTTTCTTTGATAGAAGGTGGTGTGACATTTCCGAATCCGCCAATTGGTTAGCTGCCAGTCTGGTCAGCATGATACCAGACAATCCATGATTTATCCCTGCAGCAAAGTCCTTTGAATGGGAATCTGTAACACACCTGGCCTGTGTAAACAGGCCTAAATAATCAGTTCACATGTACATGTATTTTCTTATTAAATGAGTTTACATAATTATGCAAATTCAATTTCTTTTTATACAACAGTAGTGTTTTATACCGGTAAACATTTCAGTTTGAAAGTGCTATATTTAGATCGGTGTATAACCAACTCAACGAGCTGGGAAGGCTAGTGCTAGCATGCTAGCTCCCAAACACAACACTCACCAGTTCCCTCTTGACAAACAGTGATCGCTACAACGTTTGATCGAATGCTTACACGTCTGCAAGTTAACAGAGGCACACGATTGAAGAATGCACAACAGACATTTAACTGCTTTGGAAACAGACCAGAAGCCTACCTGCATACCAGCGTCCGACAGCGTCTCCTACCTAGGGTGCCAATGAGCAGCCATATAAGCGGGAGCTGTCAATTTAGGACGCTGACGTGCAGCTGTCACATGACGTTAAAACCGCGCGAGAACAATATTGTTCTCGCGCGGTTTGTATTCAATAAATTAAGGAAAGGAGGATTTTTTAAAATTAAATCTTTAAATAAAATAAATAAAATTAAATCTAACAAAATGGAAAATAAAATAAACTGAATCTAATATGGAAAAATTATCCTGGTTACAATTGGAAAACGTTTAATCAAATTGTCTGATATTGAAATTGGCTTTATGATCTGAAACATTTAAAAAAGAGAAGAAATCTGCAAGCAGGCAATTACTTTTTAACTTCCCTGCATCCCCCAAAGTCTGCCTCTTTCTCCAGAGTTGGATGACGTTTACAGACAGTCACGTCCTGAAGTGGTTTCATCTGACCCTAATTTAAGTATAATATTTTATAAAAAGAAGCTAAAATGAGTACAGGCAGTATAGAGAATCTATACAAAACCAGCTTGTAGTATAAATGAAAAATAAGAGACAGCCATAACATAGCATGACTCTGGTGCTCTCTCAAAAATCCTCAAAGTCAGTGGCTACCACAGAGCTTCAGAGCCGTTTCTGCTCAAGCCTCAGGCTGCAGCCATGGCAAAGCCTGCAGCTGCTGCTGGAGGCCAAGCAGAGGGAATCTCTGAGTGATAAAAATAATTGGAAGGAAATAATGCAGCATGGAAGATTTAAAAATTCACAACCCGGACCCCAGTGAACTATCTTCCCAATATATATATATATATATATATATATACTGTATATTTGAGAAACAGTAACAAGTTTTACAGATATCCACTTCGAGAGCAAGAGCAGAGAAAATGACAATGCGTGTTAACACCTGACTCTTGTCTGTTTTCTTGAAGAGGATCAAGTTGATTTAAATGCGTTATTGATTCTCTGGGCATTTCAACACAGTCTGGATATTTTTGAGAAATACGTCAGTTGATTTGTCAGTTGTTATAAACGGTAATGCGTAGAACAATATTTTGATGCATTTATCTACGTATTAGATCCAATTAACAAGATGCAAACTCAGTTACCTGACCTTTCATATTGCTAAATTAGGACTTTGAATGTGGAGTTTCATTGTTATGTTTTATTTGTTTCCAGCCCACCTGTGGTCAAGCTTCATGTCCGCTCACCTTTCCTCACGTTGGACAATCTTTCACCACCATTTTTTCTCCCCTTGCTTACCTTTTTTATTTATTTTCACCTCTTTTTCTTCTTCCGGCCTGATTTTGCACTTTGCAGCAGCCATTAGTCTAAAGTACTGCCTCTCATGCATTAACCATTGGCCTATATTGGCTCCCATTAGCTTCACCATCTCTCGTAGAGAGAGCTGAGGTGTTGGGAGACAGACAGAGCAGGGGTCTGATGCTTATTCAAATTCTCCCAAGCAGGCAAACCATCTTGCACTTATTAGCATCCTGCCAAGTTCTAACTTCAGCTAGGGTTAGCATTTTACAAAGGGGGGTTTAATATTCACAGTGACAGGAGAACAAGATGAAGCGCACACGTTTTCATAAGCCTAACGACTCATGCGCTAATTGTGATTGGCTGATTTGCTGCACGAATGCCAGATGGGCTGCTGATTGAGAGACTGGCACTTTTGAAGCTAGGAATATAAATGTTAAAACATAATCACATGAAATATGACCTTCAAAGCGCTTCTGAACATGTGGGCTCTCTCATTAGCAAAGTGTTTTGATGTTTCACTCTCAGTAAATAATTCAAGTCTTTGCTGCAGTGATATTCACTCCCAGCACAGTATGTGTGGAAAGCGGCAGCTGATGCCTTTTTGCTATCTTATCTACAGTTTGGGTGATTTATCACATAGAGTTGCTCTCTCTCCAACCTCTAAAATATCTTTAAAAAAAAACTAATCTTTCACCAACTCTTCAAAGGTATAAACTCACAACTGAAGTTTTAACACTTAGCTATCAACTTTCAGTTTGAACAGCAGTAAGTGAAGGTTGTGAAAGCTTAAGGCTAAGGAAGAGGAAACCGTGAAACGAGGATTTGTGTCAGTGCTCTGATTATTTTGTTTTGGAATATGACATCTACCAGTTAGATCTCCACTGTGTTCCTGCTGTTCGCATTTGCAGCAGGTATCAATTAGCTTTGTTAAGGGATACATTTAGCACAGTTATTTAATTAAGAGCACGAGAGTGTCTCTGTTTTACAACCACTGTGAAATGTAATTACTCGTTTTATTAATTTGCCAAACATCTACTCTGTTAAACACTGCATCTGTGCAGTTCAGACACAACATCTGTTTGTTGCATTTAACAAAATATCCTCAGTTCTGATCCGTCATATTTTTATGATAATGGCACACCAAAAGAAAAAATTAAATGGAGAAGAAATAATGAAATAATTGTTTTAAACACATTGTTTGGTGGCACAGTTATTACCACCACTTGTGTTAATGCTTATGCAAACTTTTGCCAAAAAATATAAGAAAGTTTGTGATTTTTTTTTAGTTTGTTTGTATACCAACAAAGATGGATTTGTTGGTATACAAACAAACTAGAGTTGTAAATATTTATCAACTCACCCCTTAACTTTTGTAAAGTATTTAGACTTGTAGATTTAAATAACCATACTGTAGAAGAAAACTGATTTTTCATCTATGTTGTTTTTTAATCATAATCCCGTGAAAGGCCCAGTGATGATTCATAATCAATGGAGCAATAGGTGAAGCATGGAGTCAGCAGTCAGACCACAAAGGTGTTGTTTGTTAGCATAAAGTGCATCAGGTAAGAAAGTACCTCCATGAACTTTGGTTTTTATTTTTGCTCATCCATTTTTAATGTAAAACATCACATGAATCCACATTGAATTAATAACTGCTTTCCAAATGTTCATATTTTCTATCAATATTTATGCTCAGTTATATATTTTATGAGTCAAAATAAAGGAAAAAAACATTGGAATAGAGGTGAATTGTGTGTTGAACATTTCTGTTTCAGCTGCTACACAGTATGTGTAGAATTAACTCAAAGTTTTAAGAAAATTTACTGTTGAATGAACTGAGTAGCATAACAGATAAAATAACTTTCTGAAAGCTAAATTACTGTAGTGGAGTTAAACTTTAGTACGTAAAACACAGAGTGGTTATGAGGTAAAAAGTGACTTGCACAGTCACTGAAAGGTTCAAAGGAATGTATTGCAGGGAATCTTGGTGATGCATTTGATTGGAGAAATGGGAGCGCCTGTTACCGGCGAAGCTTGTCAGGAGCTGAGCAGGAATGGCAACATCTGCCTGAATGCTGCCAGAATTTACTTATTCAAATTACAGTTTTTATCCAGAAATTTCAGTCTTCAGTGCAGCAAATTACAGGGAGAGTGGGCTTGTCACGCCGTGCCTTTTAGACACTGGGTGGGTGATGGTTTATTAAATCTTCAAATCGCAGTTGAAAGACAGCATTTTCGCCAATTTACCCTCGTCATTGAATAGGTCAGTGTTTGAATCTCCACTTCAAGTCACATTCAAGCAGCAGAGTTTGCAATCATCACTTTTGTCTTGGATGGCAATTGTGCTGCGTTTGAATGTTTGCTGTTGGTGTTGCAGATGTATTATGTTGTGAATCACCATCACTTTTAGCTTTAGGTTCCTGGCTGCCTTTTCTTGTTTGTTTTCTTTCATGCTTTGTTGAAGGATACCCAGATTTGATGCATGGAAAACAATATAACTAGCAGCAGCAGCATCAAGAACAAACAGATGAAACAGAAGTTGCAAACGTTGAATTTGCTCAGGTCCTGAAATCCTGACTATAGATGATAGATAGAAAAAAACTTAAATTAAACAGAATGAAAGAAATAGGGATCTTGTTCTAAGATACCTAATGTTTAGCTTGCTCACTCTTATTTTTTTTATATTTTTACTTTCATTACTCGACTAAAATAACCTTGTTTTTAATGTTGCATATTTGACAAAAAGAAAAAGTCCATTTTATTTTATTTTTATCTCAACTTTTATTGGTTATTTATATTCTGTGAGCTAAGCTGAGCAATTATGATTTGTATTTTATAAAGGGAAGGTATATTTAAGGAGATATATGCTGAAACATACGTAAAAGTGATTCATAAAATAGATTTTCAGTAAGACGGTTGTTTTAATGGGATCAAAATGCAACATTTTATTATGAGTGGAAGCTCTCAGACATTTTAAAGATCACAAAATGACTTTAAAATGTCTGAAACTGTATCTAATAACTATAAAACCACAACAGTGAATGTGTGATCTTGGGGGAAAATGTATAAAATAATTCAGCAGAGTAGAAAACTGGAGCGGTACAGAGATTTCGCAACCTGGCACTTATAGCTGTGAGAAGCTTCTAGTAGATATCACAAGCGAGAAAGATTGCTTTGAATTTATTATCTTTTTTTTTATTAATTCAAATATTATTGCAGAAAAACTTAAACCCTGACTGCGTTTCTTTGAAGTTGTCTCCGTGTGTGCTGAACAGAAGGAGGACGTCTGTTTTGACGCTTTTGGTGCGCGGGGCTTTACTCACATGGTGAATGTTTGTTTTCTCTTTACAACTAAAACAGTCTCTTTGAATCCCCGCAGGACTTGGAGGGCTGTACTCTCCCTTTCTTGATATTGATGCAATCTGATGTTCACATCTGTGTATCTGTAAGGCATGTTTTTCTCCACTGCCTGGTTCCTTTAAGGAGAGTATATGCTGCCGTTTTTCTGCCGAAATAACGGTGGAATTGGCTCAAATACCATTCAGGGTTTTTTTTTTGTTTTTTTTTTTGTTTTCCGTTGCTGATCAGGCATCATCAGAACAGACTCTACCTGCTCTGTGCGAATTTTATCTTTTTAGGAGGATTTAGCGTGAAGCATGTATCTGCTGTCTATTTAATAGAAAACATATAAAACTCAATGGAATCAGTTGGGTTTCCTTAGACAGAAACTTTTTAACCTACGTTGATTAATTGGTCATTTAGTTCTGTTTGGTAACTCGGACAAACTGCAATCCATGTATTATGAATTAAAATGATTTTTTTTATAAAGTGACTTGAGACTACGTTTGTTGTAAATTGGTGCTATATAGATAAACTGAATACAAAGACATTTAAAAACATTTGCATCTACAAGTGTGAATTTTCTTTATTTCACAAAGGGTCTTATAGTGCATATGCAGAAATATAACTGGAAAAAAAATTAAAAGACCGCTTAAAATGATCAGTTTCTCTGATTTTGCTCTTTATAGGAATATGTTTGAGCAAAATGAACATTATTCTTTTATTCTATGAACTAATGACAACATGTCTCTGAAATTACAAGCAAAAATTTAGTATCTATTGGCAAAAAACTGAAAAATGGTCAAAATAACAAAAAAGATGCAATGCTTTCAGAGCTCAAATAATGCAGAGAAAACAACAACACTAATGCTTTAACTCAGGAAGAGTTCAGAAATCAATATTTGGTGGAATAACAGGAGGTTTTCAATGGGATTCAGTGCAGTGGGCTCTTAATTTTTCCAGAACTGTATATTTGTCATTTTCATCGAACGCAGCATTTGAAAATAATTCATTCTTACTCTGACAATTTGCTCGTGTTTTTTCTCTCTGCTTTAAAAAACAAAAACAAAACAAAAAACAAGGAGAAATCAAAAAGAAATTTCCAACTTTATGACAATATGGCTCATCTAATCTAAAACTAATACCTCATTTTCTTCCTCTAAGGCTCAACCTTCCCTTACTGACCTCACAAATCCAAACCTTCATGCTCTCGACTCGTTTTTCCCTTTTTTCATATTCAGTTTTTAATACCAATTCCCCTAGTTGTTCCTGTAACTTTCCACAATTCATTGAGTCTCAAACAAGCAGCAACTTTTCTCTCTTAAAGGGTCTAACGATCTTTTTTTTCTGAAACGTCTTTGTGGTCCAGGTTTGTTCCCGGGGGGGAGAACTCATCCAGAACCTATGAGACGTGTCTGAGAGTTGCTCATAGATGACCGGATCAAGAGCTGATGGATGGAGCTCAGTGACCAGAAAGTTTTAGTTTTGGTCAGACTTGAAAGTAAGGAAGGAAACTTTGCCAGCCTTTTATGTGTATTTTCTGTTTTCCTCTTTCTTTCACACTCTTACCACGTGTTATATAAATAGCCATAAGAGATGCTGCAGCATTCAAAGATATTCCAGATGTCTGCAGCTGTTTCTCTTGTTGATTTCTGCTTTTGGAGGTGTGATAGAATGACAAGATGTTTCTTAAAACGAAGCCAGCAAAGCAGATGGAAGACAGATCACTGGACGTGTTTCCCCACAAGACGACACAAAGATTCACATGGACAACTTTGTCAGCAAGAGGAATTGACCCAGTTTGAGAAAAACACTGGAGATCTGGAGATTTATTTGTAAATAACTGCTTTTCTAAACAGTCAGCTTATTAAATATAAAACATAAGAGCCCACTGCGCTGAACCCCATTGAAAACCTCCTGGTTATTCCACCAAATATTAATTTCTGAACTCCTGAGTTAAAACATTAGTGTTTTTGTTTTCTCTGCATTATTTGAGCTCTGAAAGCATTGCATCTTTTCCGTTATTTTGACCATTTCTCATTTTCTGCAAATACATACTAAATTTCTGCTTGTAATTTCAGAGACATGTTGTCATTAGTTCATAGAATAAAAGAACAATGTTCATTTTACTCAAACATAAACCTATAAAAAGTAAAATCAGAGAAACCGATTATTTTAAGTGATCTCTTCATTGTTTCCAGAACTGTATAACGATTATAGCTTATTTTTGGTTGAACTGATTTTACTGCAAAGTTTACCAAGTATTTTTGTCTAGTTTCTGGTGCAAATATCTTATTATATAATTCCTTAATATTGATTTAAAAAAGTGGAACTAGTACTTTTTCACCATTATTAAGAAATTATTGGCCGTAGAACCAGCTCTTATATCTTGTTGAAAAGTTACTTGTAAGTTAATTTTATTTTATTTAAAGTGCTCTAAGAAACTAGACTAAAAACACCTGGTTAGAGTTTGTGTTTTTGCTGTGCTCTCTTTCCTCCATCTGCAGAAATATAAACTGGTTTTGGAAGCTGTGCAGTGTAACATTATTGGATATTATTCAAGTTGGGTAGGGTTTTCATATGGAGGTATTCTGCAGATAAGCTTGTGTTTTATTTTTAGATTAAAAAAAATTATTTAAGGTTTTGCTAGTTTCTCCCATCTCTGAAAAAGTAACACATTTAAATTGGGATGCATAGAAGAGCACTTCTTCTCCCTCTCTGGAGGAACATCATTTCTATTTTTTAACGGTTTTATCACCTGCTATGATGTAGCTGTGAGAAAGTTATTTAAAACTTTAATTAAAAATCCAAAATGAGGCCTAGACTATGTGTGCTTTTATTACGCAGAGTTCTGAATGATTGTCTCATGATAATATGGAGTAGAAACACTCCAGTTCCACATTATGTTTTGATAAAGAATTCGCAAAAATATTCTATTTGCCTTTATTTTAAAAAGCAACAGCAACTATTGCTTCTAATATTTTTTAAATAATACATCACTTTGATAAAACTAACATCTATTAATGCAGGACATGACATTTGGACTTCTTCTCCACAACTTAGAGAAACATCTGCAAGAAACAAACAGAAGAAGTGTCTTCTATTTCTACACTTATATCTTTAATAATATTACAACTGTTATGTACTGATATTTGATTTATGTAATTAAGCAAAACCTAGAATGAACCCGTTTTAGATTTATTTTGAAGGAGCTGTTCTACAAAATTTCTCTCTTTGGTAACTTTGGTGATTTCTTATGGAGCCAAATATTTTTTGCGTTACCTCGCAATAAGTTTACTGCAATATTTGCTGGTCTATTTTGTATACAGTCACAAATGTCAATTTAAAATTTCAAAAATATACACATTTAAAGAGCGTCAGTGTTTATTCTTAACTCTTTGGTGCAAAAAATTGATTTGAAATTGATTTATTCACTGCATATTTTTGTCTGTCTGTGATGGAACTGCACATGAAAACATCTCTTTAAACCATTCAAAAGACACGATCAAAACTGTCAGGTGACTTATTACCCCGCGACAATAACCCAGAAATAGTCCAAGTTTGGATGTATTTTGTTCTTTCTTTTCTACTTATGGAAAGTTTCTGTTTATAGGTTTGTGGTGCATTTCTATCCTAAAGAAGAAGATATAAAATGTCAGATGTTTCACAATGAGATATTACATACATAGAAAAACCTCACAAAAGCCTTACATTATAGCAGGAGGTACAGCGGCCACGGTAAGAAAGGCTTACAGTATTCAATTATGCCGCATGAACTGATTAGTGCAATATTGCAAGGTAACGTAACACGTCCATGTCCGTATTTTCTAAAGAAATTAAGCTGTAGGAAAAATTTTTACTGTTTTAAAGCTTTATATTTATCTTCACATCCATAACAGTCAATGTCTCCTCCTTATTAGGATGTGACATTATTTAACTCTTTGTTTGTCAGTTTTGAGCGTCCATTCGTACACTAACGCATAAATTGTTAATTGAATTCCTTTGTAGTTTAAGTCTACACCTGCTGAATGTGACTGAGATGAGAGTGGAGAAATAACTGATTCCTAAAGAAAACATACCCCACATCTCAGCCCTCACTGAGAAGCAGAGAAACGAATCCTTAGAGGAAGACAGGAACAAACGGATCACTTTAACTGTGCAGAATGGACCGAAGCTGCACCTTTGCCCAGAGACTCCTCTTTTATCTGATGATTCATTAGAGCAGATCTGGTGCATCGTGCTCTCATGACAAGGTCTTTTATGCCTCTTCACACCATGATGCTGCGTTCACGAGATCCGAGCTGGCAGAGACTGGCTCGACCCAACTCCACTCATCACCAGCAGCGAAAAGGCAGATAAGGAGCGACAACACAGTGTCCAAGATAACACGGGTCGGGTTTAGCTGACAGTCGCAAAGCCTCGGAGTCGTTCATTTTTCAAGGTAAAAACGTAATAATTAAAAAACATCAAAGGTTAAGAGATAAAATGTCAGTGTAATACAAGCCACACTGTCAATTGTTAATGCACAAGAAAAGGTTTTTCTTAACACTTGTTTAAGATTTTAACAACTGCATGGTTAAATTCATGTTTTACAGCAGGGGTGTCCAAAGTGTGGCCCAGGGGCCATTTGTGGCCCTCTGACTGATTTTCTGTGGCCCTCAACTCCAGTTCAGGAAAGACATCAATTTCTTCATAAAACTTTTTCTTTTTAAATCAGCGTAAAATTATTAGACTGTAATAGAAAAACGTTAATAATAAGTAGAACTGTGTTTATCCAGAGATTGAGTAAAAATCTCTGGATAAACAGATATTAATCCAGAGATTGCTGCACCTGAACTAGCTTTTAGGTAATTTATTAAAACTTGGCTAAATATAGGAATTGTTTTTGAAAGAAATTTCATTATAACTGAAAAAATGTGTTCAGTCAAAAGTAGATCTCTTTCTTTTTATACAGAAAATGTGCAAAATCATTTTTAAGTTTTAGATTTACAAAGGATAATGTCCTTTTCTCACAAAAAATTATTTAAAAAAATGGACGACTTTGTTTTTTCTTGGCCCACAAATATTTTCGACTATGATTTTGGCCAACGTAACAAAAAGTTTGGACAAAATTAAAATTTCTACGGCTGATTTTTAACATAAGCAAAAGTAAAATCCTTTTATTTCACACATGGCAACTTTTAGTGGTATTGAGCAATTTTCCATAAGTTATTTACTGAAAGATTTAAGATCTACAGAAAACCAAAGTAATCAGTTTAAAATTAATTTCTCAAACCTCTTTTTGTTACTGCAGGGGTAGAAAAAGTGTGTGATAATGAGCCACAAATAAAGCAGCAATAAGTTGGCCTAGCACAAAATGAATGTGGAAAAAATGTCATGTGAAAACTTTCGTTTTACCATAAATCCCCAAATACATATGGAAAAAATAAAAATAAAATAACAGAGTATTCAGGTCAAAAAATATTTCATTTTATGCAATTTTGCCAAATGGTAACAAGCTAATTTTTTATAAATACACTGATACACACAGATTCTGTCTGAGTAGAGAAAATGAAAGAAGCATGTTAGGGGCCAAGACTGGGTCAGCAAAGTATAGTTTAAAAACTACTAAATATACACATCTATGTGTCATCAGCAGAGATGATACATTAAATGTGTAGCTGCTGCACCACAAGGCATCCAGTCACATCTTCGGAGCACATTTACAGCCTGAGCTCATTAAAAGCATGAGTGAGGATTCCCAAACACACAGTGACCTGGTTTTGTCACTGTTGGGTAAGACGTAGCCATCAATAAAAAATAGCTCTGCAGAGGTTTGGTCCTATTTTGTTGCACGTCTGCAGAGTGATGGATTTTTTTAAAGGGGTCTCAGGAGGAGCCGCCGACATCCGTGAAAGACTGAGGCATTTGCTGTATAAGAGGTCTGCAGTAAACTCACGGCTGCTGTGAGAATTGCAGGCTTGAAGGCGTTGCTGTGTAATACCCCCTCTGTAACCGGCTGCAGTCCAAAACGGGAATGCCACATTAACAAGTTTGCGATTTCTGCAGACCTTAATTCTCTTGACGCCCTGTTTCAGCACTGATGTATAAGGAGAAATGTACAAATGATTTGGCACATTAAGGTCCACATTTGCACCTTTTGCAATAAAAATGTAACTTTTCAGCAGAAGCTCTTTCTCTGGAACCCATTTGGGATAAATAGCTTACATTTAAGACGTTCGACATCTTTTCTCAGGAAATATAGAGCAAAGCTTCTCACTACTTTTGCAAAACAAGGATATCATACACAGAGACAACATTGATTTTATATTCTAATTATTTAGTATTTATAGACATCTTCATTTTTGCTGAAGATATATCTTAATCAAGCAGGTTAGGTAGAGTAAACAGCATTCAGATTAGCAACAGTAATACAGACGACATAGTTATTATAAGCCTCCCACTGAAACTTTACAACTGTTTTTGTTGGCATAAAACTCAGCAAACAAACTGACTATGTAATACTTTTACAGGACACAAAAAGAAGATATGGGAATGAATTGCATAATAAATAAGAAAAAATAAAATTATCGACAAGATTTTTTTTAACTGTTCAGCAGAAGCTCTTTCTGCTTTAAGATTTTAAAAAGCTTCAGAAGCTTTTAGACACCAGGAAATAACAGCAAATAGAAATAAAAACTAACACGAAGAATGTGCTGTACTTATTTTTAAATCAAATGTTCCTAATAAGGAGCTCAAAGTAAATTGCACTTTTCAGCAGGTTTCATTTACTGCCAGCATAAAGTGTCATTTTACCATCAGAACTGCCAGTTAGCTAACTTATTAAGCCTCAGAAAAGTGTAACCTGATAGATGGGCTTTTAAATACTTTAATTGAGATGTTTAGTCAGCACATATTCCATGAAAATTGCATTATTTTGCTTTCATTAGGTGCTTCTGCACTTAATTTTCTCAAATAATGAAAGCAGTAACTAGAGGGAAAAACTCATACTTGTATATTTTTCAAGTCATTTCTCAGTCAAATTAGATTGTGCAATAATTGGAGTAAATTCATTAAGCCCAATTCCCAAACCTTGAGATGAAGCCTTAATTTTCAAGGAACTGACAAGTGTTTTTGAACAGACTATGTACATTCATCACACAAATCAGGCAATGTCATTTGGCTCACTGGGAGCATCTCACAAAGCAACTCTTTCATTTCTTTTCAGCCCTCTCCGAACTAATGAAGAATTATTACTGAGGTTAGTCGAGCACAGGAAGACCTTGTCGCTGTCTGCCTCGCAGAGGAATTAAAGTTAATTGACTGTACTGGGGATTAGGTGTGTTCCAGAACCACAGCAGCCGCCCGTTCCACTGCTCAAGTCCGCTGTGTCAAATTGGCGCAGTGCTTCTTAGAAGACCCTCCCATGTTTTGTTGCGTTATACCTTATGGTGGCAACGAGGGTCATATTTATATGTTGTTTAATTAGTGCCAAAAGAAGCTTAAAAGGAAATATTATTGTGGCTTAATTCAAGACTTTTGGTATAGATAAATCTATAGTTTTATTAATCAGTAATCCTGTCCAGTTCTGTTGATGTTTGAGTTAAAAACGTGGCTTTTTGGAGTTTTCTAGCCTTTTAGGTTTTGATATTCATGCATTAAAGCACTCAACTGGGAACAATGCAATACACTGATTACTATTTTAATTCCACTTTTTATGAAAATAAAATACTCAGATTTAACCCTTCATTTAACTCAAGTGTGCTGAAGCAGTGATGCTTCCTAAAGCTGCAGGACTCGAGGACGGGAGGTGTAGACCACCGCCCCGAAGAATTGTGAGTTTAATTATAATTAATGAACTGATGCTTATGGGTGACTCAGGTTTGAGGCAGAGAATTTTCAAAATTTCACAAATTTCCATTTAACAATTAGGCAGTAATTTGTGTTAAAGTATATAGAATTAAAAAAAAATACTCTGAATATTGTGCTTGTGCTGTAACAAAATGTTTCAGGATACTTCACAAGCCCTGACAACCATGTCATTCACTCCATCCAGGAAATATCTGTTTGTCATTCATGTCTTGGAAGATATCCGGTCAAGGTTGTGCTGTCAGTCCAGCTCCTTTGTGACATCATCTCAGCTTGATATTTCCAAGCTCTATATCTGCAGGCTTGCATAGGATTAGTTCAGCAAATGAGTTGGTGAATCTGAGCATTTTAAGCTCATGCAAATCACTGCTAATCAAAATTCACAGCTATCTGTGCATTCTTTGTCCTTATATCACTGATAAATGACGTCCAGCTCGCTGTGATGTATTTTGTTTCATTTGTTGAAGCCTATAAGTTCTTCACTTTTTGATTATTTTTTTTTAACAATTTGCAGAACAGAAAGACAAAGAGTTGCAGGCCTGAAAACAACTGACAAGGGGTTTTAGGTGTTCCCTTTATTTTTAAACTGCATGCTGCTTCATAATGTCTGGACCTGATAAAATAGTGATCATGAACGCACTAAAAAAACATGAGAGCATGAGAGAAATTCTTATCACGTCAGTGACTCTTAAAGGTTTTCAAACGTTCTTCTACAGACGACCTTCAGCTACGATGTAAACTAATTTACGATATGCAACAAAAAGTGAAACTCAAAGCTTTCGTAAACACAAAGTGATATATTTCTGTTCAATTTTACGCCTGAAAGCTCTTAAAAACCCAAACACCTATTACTCAGAACGTTCCAGTATTATGCAACAAATAGATTTGATGCACAAATATTATATTATAGCCTGCACACGCATGCATTGTCCACAAAAACACCAATTTCGCTGGATGATGGCAGAGTTGTGGAATTAAAGCATGTTAATGGAAAGTTGAGTGGAAGGAAAAAGTTCAACAGAAACGGTTGCACTAGCACAAAGGTCAACCACAGCTTTGAGATGATTCTGAAGCTAATCTGAGACTTTTTGGGGAGACAAGGCATGGACAGGTGTTGCACTTTCTGGTGTTAGGCTGCTCCTGGACAAATGCTTCTTACCTGAAGTCTTACTTTATATCCATATAAGTACTTTATATATACTCAAGGTCTAGAAAAAGAGTGTAAAAGCAAAAAAAATCCAAGTTATTTCAGGTCCTGAGTGAAGTTTCCACAGTCAGTGAGTGGATCAGATGTATTGTGTTTTATCGAGTCCAAAGTCAGTGTAGCCACCCGCAATTCAATCACAGCCTAGGTTTTTGATGGAAAACACAATAATAATAACAAATTAACAGTAATACCCTGTTGAAACACATCACTCTGTGTGTACTAAAGATACACATTACGTTTTTAAAAATACGTTTACGTTTATATTGAACTAATTTAACTTTTTGATAATATCTTTAATTTTAGATGCATTTGCATTGCGTAAAGACTTTGTCAGTCCAGTGATGGGCTCATGCATCTGCTTGTTGAAAGAAGCAGCTGAACTTTGCAGCAACCCCATGTTTCATCATTTTGATTCATTTAGTATTCTTTTTGTGAGAAAAAGGGCCGATAGACTTAACTTAAAAAAAGAAATTAAAGAAAAAGCTGCAGGGAGAATAAAAACGACATAGGCTAGTTAAACTATGTATTTGAACTCGCCATCTTTTCTTCCTCTGCTGTAAGAAATAACAGGTTTGAAGAAAAGGAAGCGCTGGAACTAAATGAGAATAGATTCTCCAGAACAGCAGCCACAGCAAAGACTTATCTTATCTCGACTCGCTGTTATTTTCAAACTGTGCTTGAAAAGGAAAGGCGAATGAGCTTCTCACTCACCAAGACACACAGTTCAATAACCTGTGAAATTATTGTTACTGCTTACTGTATATCATTAGCATTAAGCTCGACTCCTTGGAGAGAACTGAGCTGCTTATTTACGAGGGGCTCAAATAATCATGTTCATCCTGTTAAATAAACAGACGAGGATTATCTTATCCCAACGTGCTAAATGCTTCAGCATCTTCAAACAGACTCAGGAATAAATTGTGCTGATTAATGCCACAGCGGTGTGTGCTGCAGACATGTCTGCTTGGTCATTAATAAATAAAAAACTTATAATGTCTAAAAACCTAAAACAATTCCATAAATAATTAATTTATTAAGTAAGTTCTGTCAGACGAATGTTATACGTCTGCAAATCAGGAGAGTAACACATATTTCAAATATACTGAATAAAAAACATGGAGGTTTTCTCATCTAGTTCTGTGCAGCTTTAATCAGATTTTTACATTTGGCAGTCTCAAGAAAAAAAGCTAAAATATGCAAATAATGTAAGAAGGTGCATTGATTTTGCTGACAGAAAACAGTTGAATGGTTCAGCGTCTTCCTGTAGAAATGAAGGCCCAGGGTTATGGAGAACAGAAGACGCTCTTCTAATACTTTTGTTACACATCCAAAACCAACAGGCAGAGGATAAAACTCTTACTTGGAATAATAAAATCTCCTTCTTTCCATCTGTAGTTCCTTTCTTGCTTGCTTTTAGATGATAATGTGTGTAATTTAAATGTAATAATTCATTCTTGCAATTACATGTTATCTTTTTTTCCAGCTTGTGCTTGGGGCTTCAGAAACAGTGTGGATCTCTTCTGTCCTCTAGTGGAGAAATTAGAAACTGCACAGAGAAAAGGTCTTTGGTAACAATAGTGTGGTGGCCCTCATGAATAAACAGTGGATCTTTTACTTTTACTGGAAAATTAAAACAAATCTGGAATACAGAAAGGGCAGTATTTCCCAGAAATGTTATAATGTTCATTAATAATTCATCCTGTGCTGCAGGTGAATATTTTTAGCCAGGCTTTCAGTAAATGCATACATGTTGCACAGCCACTTCCTGTGGGATTGAGTGTAAAGGGTACAGGGAGAAATCCATTCTCTGTTTCAACCTTACAGTTGTATTTAAAATCAAGTGATTTCTTTCACAAATCTTGTAAAAAAAAATGCACTTTTGTGTTCCTCCATATTGCAATAATTTTAAGAAACCTCCAGTAACAGTTTAAACAGTGGAAGTATAATATTGTACTGACGTATTATAGAAACACTTTAGTGACCAAGTCATTTACAGAATACATTGATTCACAGAATAAGTTTGCTTGACCTCAGCTGTAAATATTAGATTTTGTTTCTTATTTACTGGGACAGTCATCAAATTCTCTGAGTGAAAATTAATCTCACTCTTGAACCATTGTCTACTATTAGTTATGGTGATAACTATTAGAGATTATTAAAGCATTTCACAAATATATTCACAAAACCAATCGCCACATGTAGTGGTCTTTTTGGATGTCTGTGTCCCAGAAATTAACTTTGTGATTAAGGAATTAAGGAAAAGGAAAAATAAAGAAAGTCAATACATTTATTGATCTAAATGCACAGCAGTGATACAGATATAGGTACTACACAGAATCATATATATATATATATATATATATATATTTGTTTTTAATTCGGTGATGTGGTGTGACATCTGTTAACCTCCTCAGAGTGTCACTGTTCTTCCAATAAAACCGGCGGTGAGTCTTTATGGATCAGCCATAGTTTTCAAAATGTGTTCGTAGTTTGCGGTGATGATGTAAAACTGTGAAAAACTATATTTCTTTAACAGATTAAACAAGACATGGACTTCCAGCACTTTACAGACATGCTCTATTAATTGCTTGTATACATTTGAAGTTAAAATGTACACGCAACTACAAATAGAAAAGAAAGTGAGAAAAGAAGGTCGTGTTCTACCTCAGATCCATCGTCTCTGGACACCAATAAAACTGATGAAAAGTGTTTTGCTCTGGTCTCGAATCAGCTTATGGTGTCACTTCTCTTTGGGAACTGAATTTGGACTTCAGCAGGTGTAGCTTTCGCTCTTCCATCTCTGATGGCCGAGAATGTCCCTCTCAGACCTCTATTGGGACTGGACTCTGAATGTCTTTAGAGCCTAAATGTAATTTTAAAAGTTTACATGATGAGCAAGAGCAAAACTTACAGTAAACAAGTCAATCCAACTAAATCCGTGGGTTAATTAGCACAATGTCTTTTCTGTGCTAAAAGACATTGTGCTAATGTCTTTTAGCATTAGCACAATGCTAATGCTAAAAGACATTAGCATTAGCATTGCTAATGGCAGCAGAAAGGCAGCCTTTTTGCTGCCTTTCTGTTCAAACTCTCATCATACTCTTTTCATCTGAGTATGATGAAAAGAGTATGATGAGAGTTTGGTTCAGAAAACCTGCACAGAGTTTGTCACAACTCAACATAAAGTAGTCAAAAAATTTTACTTCAATTAACAAAGCCTGGATTACGTAAGACTAGCTGGAGGCAGAAATGTAACTTAAGGTGACCAGCATGCAGGAAAATATTCTGACCAAGAAAAGAACAGGAGCACAATTATTTCTAAAGCATAAACAAGTCAAGTTATTTTAGATGAATGTAATGTAATGATTAAAGGCTTTTGTTCTAGTCTTGTTCAGATTGTAGTAGGTGTGGATTTTGTGCATCTGGCAACAAATTAGAACAAATGCAACTTCAGCAAGAAAGGTAAAAGGGAGTCAACTCAGCCGGTTTCAAACTCATGACTAATCTGTTCACAACGTGACGCATTTAACATTTTGTAAATATTTTCATGCTGAAATGTAAAACATTTGCTTGATACAATGCAGCCTTTGCAGACCATTGTTAGGCAAGCATGATCCCACATTCCACTTTCTCTTTCTGCATTGTCAGCAGTAACTGAGGAAAGGCTGTTTGCAAAACACACATCTACTTCCAGTCCACTGTCAAGGAAAGCCACTAATTAACTTAACTAATTAACAAAATATATTGTGAATAAAAGACAAGACCAAACTTTGTCATAGGCAAACGGATGACGGAGGAAAACACATTCTGTTTATAAGTTAGTTTGTTTTGTTTTTTTCTCAGAAATGATTTGCTGGCTTGCAGAACTCCTTGGAATCTCATACTATGAGTTTTCTGTTGCAATTCTGGGCCAGATGTGTTTTATAAATTTGTTTTTGTGTGAGTAATTTTTTTAAGCAAAGTGTTGTTCGTTTAGTTCAGAGAAGTTGTACAAACGGCATCAAATATTGAGAAAGATAGGTAAATTCTGCATTGCTCAACATGAACATTCAGTTTTATTTGTTTTTAAACTCAGGTCACACAGTCAGTCTTCTGTTTGTTTGCAAACCCTTTTCTATGGCAGTTCTTAATTTCTCTAAAACACAACTCAGGTGCATTTGAAATTATTTTTAAACTCTCATGATATTGCTTTTTAATATATGAGAAAACTTATTTTCATCTAAATTAAATCTGATTTACTTTGAATGAAATCTATTGAGCTGGTTTGGGAAATGCAGTGAGTTTTGTTTGCTTAATTGATTCCTGCAAATGATTGCCAGAAAAGTAGAAAACAATACAAACAAAACTTTACAGGAATACATGTCTGTTTTTTTGTTGTTGTTTTTTTTACCTCAGATTTATTGATGAAAAAATGACCAAACCAGGGCGTGCAGTTATGTACAATAGGATTACTATTTAAATACTGTTTATTTGATGTCCCATTTGCTTAACCATTCCCAAACCTATTTTTGAAAATATATAGATTCTTTTTTTTGTTTCTAGTTTGTTTATTGAGGAGCTGGTGCATGATTTAAGGGGCTGTTTTTGGTCACTTCTCTTTTCTCCCCTATCTGTGATTTAGGGACTGGAGGCTGAACCCACTTGTGCAATCATTGAGCAATCTTCTTTCCTCTCTCTCTCTCTCTTGTGAAATCCACGGCTCCTTCTCTGTATAACAGTGTAGCTGTCTGCGGTGCCTCGCTCTGTTTGGTGGTTCAGAGTAGAAGGTTAGAATGCACATGATAACGAGGAGCTGCGTCCTACTGCTGTGGTCGCAGTTATTGACTTCTGTAACATGCCAAGGTAAGTCCTAGTACTTCCGTTCATATTTTTTCAATTTTAAAGTATTTTGCGTTTATTGTTTGATGATTTGTTATTGATATAAACCCACTGAAATTGTTTGTTGCCGTCACACAGACTGTACACTTGAACAGTTTCTTAACAGCCGTCACTTTGATTCAAATTTTGACGTAAGTGGTTTGGATGCCACTTACAGCGGAGGAAAACAAGTGAGAGTCCCCTGCAGTGTTGGCTACACTGGCTATTTCAAGCTGATCTGTACTGAGGGGAACTGGATACCTTCTGGCAGAAAATGTGAACGTAAGTTTCAAACGTGTTTCATTCATTCTGCCATTTTTATCTTACCTTTTTCTCCCACTACAGAATATTTACCCATGTTTTGTTCTTGTCCCAATATTTTAAGCGAAATCATGCGGACATCCCGGAGATGCACAATTTGGAGATTTCCGACTTGTGGTCGGAGATGATTATGTGTTTGGATCTCAGATTGTTTACGAGTGCAACCCAGGGTATGTAAAGATAAAATAAGGTCCTTTCTCTGTGAGTTTTGTTGTGAGCATTCTTACAACTCTCATTAAAAACTTTTTACAGTTATCACATGGTCAGTCGGTCAAGCCGCAGGCGCTGCTTGGCAGATGGCTGGGATGGGACCATCGCCGTGTGTGAAGGTATGAGTTGAATATGAAGTTAATTTTTTGTCAATATAAATAAGATACCACTTTCATTTAGAAAAAAAAAACATTTCTCTGCCTGTAGTAAAGCAGTTTGTGAGTCTTTTCAATTGCCTCTAAGTTTTCAAACTGCTTGTCAAAGATGAAACACCCTGAATAAATTTATGACGTCAGGGAGTGATCAGTAGCTGCTTCTCCACTGAACATATAATTGCGCAATTTGACATTTCAAGAATAAATTAAATTTTGTTTAATGGAAAAATTAAAAAAAAAAATCTTTTTCATTAAAATGTTTTGGCATTAGGATGAGGAGATTTTTTTTGGCCATATCAAAATTGGTTTATTTCACAAAACTTCAATGGAAACACCTTTTTGTCATATCACACAAGTTACATTTTCAACAACAGGATATTACCACTGGTACAAACCATGAAGAATAAGATGGCAGGAAGTAGTTGAGGATCTTAGCACAGCATGTTTTTCTATGGCTTATCGTGTGAACAAACTTATTCACGTGATTTTAATTGCGTTCCTTTGCGAACATTTCTAATGGAAACATAGCTACTGATCAGAACTAAACAAAANGTAAAAGTTTTCAGGGAGCTAAATATAGACATGTAATCACAAAAATATGTGAACTACTTTGGAACGTCAAAATGCTCAAAATTAAACAAATAAATACTGCATTGTAAAACAAGAAAGTACATTAAAAAATAATGGATAAAAATATGACAATGAAATTGTGAAATAACTGAAAGAATATTAAATTCTATGCTCATTATTGTGAAATATTATTCTTTTTTTTAATATGTGCATATTCAAATAAAACATTTCACAGTGATTTTTACCCCAATAGTATCTATTGCTGTTGTGTAATTTTTCTTTATTTCCTGCAGTTTTATGGAGGACCAAAACTGACATAATAAGAAATAAAAGCATAAATATATATTTAGTTTTTCTATGTCCTTGCACATGAGTTTCCATCAAGAAATGTATATATTTTCTTTTTCATTTCCCCTAAACATACGTTTTTGTTAAGAAAAGTAGATATTTTGTTTAGTCTTTTTCTTATACAAGCCCTCCTTTTGTCATTGCTAAATTATTTATTTAACTATTTTTTTATTTATTTTACTCATTTTCACCCATTTATTTATTTATTTAATTTTGGCTGAAATGGCTCTCCATAGAATGGCTCTCCATACTATGGAGATACTCCGTGTGCATCTTTATGTTAATGAGGAGAGCTGCCTTCTCTCCTATTGGCCAGTAGAGCTTTGGAACCAACGTCACTGCTTCTGACGTTGTGGGGCGTTTACGTCTCGCGCAGTCGCTCGGTGCATGATTTATGCACAGACCAAAAGAAACTTTGTCCCGGTGGTTTTATTGTGTTACCAACTGCAGTGAAGTTAGTTTTGAGTTAGATATTGGATATTGCAATGTCCGCCTAGCAAGCGGCGTTTAGCTCAAGGTTGATCCGATTTATGAACGATAGCTTCGGCCAGCCGTTCTCCAGCTCCCTCCTCAGCGCTCGGAGGTTCACTTAAGGACTGTCAACAAATTTCCAAACCAAACACTCCTGTCAAACAAATGTTAATAAATGCCTTGTCTTGTGACCAACTCATTCTAAAAAATGGTAATTCATGCTTTTACATGAGTCGCACCGCCCTCTATTAAAATGTCAAGTCATATTCAATATTTTAAATAATTTTAATATTAAATAATATGTTTTCTTCAATAACTTCCATATTATGTGCCATACTGACTAGAAATTAGTGTGTAATTGTTGTACTAAACTGTATGAGACACACGGATGTTTATTCCATTTTAACTCAATTTTATTTTTACCTTTTTTTTTGGTTTAAATGTAGTATTTCTTGTCAATAGCTTCTAGGTCATGTGACCTATTGAGTCAAAATCAGTGTGAAAGCTTGGGCTATTCAAGTTTTTACATGACTTTTATCAGCAAAACTTTTAATTTTTGTATATAGTAATACATCCGTCCATCCATTTTCTAACACCCTTGTCCCTTGGTGGGGCTGGGAGGTGCTGGTGCCCATCTCCAACTAACGTTCCGGGCGAGAGGCAGGGTCACCCTGGACAGGTCGCTAGTCTGTCACAGGGCAACACAGAGACAGACAGGACACACAACCATGCACACATACTCACACCTAGGGAGAATTTAGAGAAACCAATTAACCTGACAGTCATGTTTTGGAGTACCCAGAGAGAACCCACCATGCACAGGGAGAACATGCAAACTCCATGCAGAAAGACACCGGGCCGGGAATTGAACCCAGAACCTTCTTGATGCAAGGCAGCAGCTCTACCAACTGCTGGACCACTGTGCAGCCCTATCGTAATACATTTCTCAGCATTTGCTAGAGAGCTATGTAAAATTATGTCTGAGAGAACTACATAAGACGGTGTTCTTTAGACATTGATCATCATCTGACCACTGAATTGCTTTAGTTTCACAATATTGAGTCCAGTGTTCCACTGTCCTTCATGAAAACAAGGTAAAGGTGCCAGGGGATTTTAAATAAACACTCGCAAGATAACCAAGCAAACAAAAATTAACATAATTAACTAACAGTTCAGACAGAAATGTTGGCTTAATAGTAAACAATCCAGTCTGACCTTCAAAAGTTGATAAGCAAAACCAAATCTCAAGATTCTTAGAAATAATCAGTAGCTTATAGGCAAAGGTTATATTTAAACAGAGAAGATTCACATAACTGTTTTTAAAAAATAAATTAAATTCTTGATAAATGTTTGAGGATGTGAGACTTTAAATGAGTGGTGGGTTCATCTTGGCAGAAGAAAAAGCAGTGACGTAAATGTGGGCTGTCCATGTTACCTTGTTGAGCTGCAGCTGAATTAAAAATGGGACAACCTAAGTAAACTTTTCCTCAGAAAACATCAAGTCAACACAGGCAATGAAGCCTCTGTGGTTTATGTTCCTGGTTCTCCCGGCGTTTCTGAACGTGGAATTTTCCTGGTCACAGAATGGTAAGAAACTGTTTTTTATTCATGTTTTAAAGCCATTGTTATAGAAAACACAAAAAAGCTTTAGTTCAGGCAAGGCAACTCTATTTATCTAGCACCTTTCAGACTCAATCTGCTAAATTATGTAGAAGTTAGAAACATGCATCAAACCAACTAAGATTAAAAAGGTAAAAATAAAGAAAATAACTGAATAAGAGTCTTGTATTTTAAAAGAGGCCACAGTGTCAGTACTCCTACAGTGAACAGGAAGCTTATTCCAGATTTGTGGTGCATAAAAATCCAAGAAAGAAAGAAACATTTTATGTAATCTTGGATGTTTTTTATTATTTGTATATTTCTACATTTTAAATAGCAACCGATAATAAAATAAATATTCTTCTTCTTGTTCTTTTCACTTGTACCAACATATTTTAAAACATTGTTTTTCCCTTATTCTAATAGAATTTTATTTAACTTTTTTGGTCCAAACCCACCGTTTCATTAACTATATTGAAAGATTAATGCATGTGATGTGTTAGTCATTACACATTAATATTATTATTATTATTATTATTATTAATTATGAGTTTTGTAGTTAATTTTATGCCAAAGGGAGCCATGGGGAAGTTGGACTTTAAACAGAGTTTCGTGGCTAGTATGCATGAAGAACTAGAAACTTTTTATAGAGGCTAATTGTATGAGGGGAAAAAGTAGTTTATAGTTCATTGTTTTCAATCCAGCTTCATAATATCAGATCTTTTTAAATCAGCCAGCATAATCTAGATCAGAGCCAGAGCCAGTGGAAACACTCTGCAATATAAATTATCAGTGAAAATTATTTACATATAATTTACTGAAGTAATTATGTAATATCCCCTAAATTGTTATGTATGCACACGTTTTTCTCTGTCCTACTTACTGCTTGTTCACTTGTTTTTTTAAACCCGTTTGAAATAAATAAATGCAAATACAAATACTGTAGATACTTATCTTCCAAAACAAGTAAATAACACCAGAACAGTTAAGTACTTTGGTACAAAAGGGTATGTCAGCATTTACGTAATGGAAATAGGCTTGGACGATAAGGCCAGATACACATGACCCTGATATTTTGGGGGTTCTTATTTTAATAATTTAAATCTCTGACATGTTCTCTTATTTTATTAACTCCCTGTTTTACTTTCAGTGATCACTTGTGAAATTGGTGGACAGGATCCTAATCTGTATGTATCTGGACTAACACCAATTGGTGGTACGATTAAACCTGGACACAAGCTGAGTTTTCTCTGTGCTCCTGGTTATCAGCTGGACGGCTCAAAGGAAACTGAATGTTTACCAACCGGCCAGTGGACCGCTTCCTTCCCATCATGCTCTGGTACGTTCATCTGAAGTGATGTAAAAAAGTATTTAATAATGTTTGATAACGTAAATTCTACGTTTAAATTGAAAAAAACATTCAATCAAAGGGTTTTACTGTTTAATTGGGGGTTTTAATCTTCACATTATGTTGGTTTTACTGAGTTATAATCTCTGTGGCTTATGTTGCAAAACGCTGTTCTTCAGCTAAGTTCACACAACAGTTTTAATTGCTCAAGTCAGATTTTTCTGCTAAAGTCAGCTTTTTTCTTCATGCAACCGCAATCCGACTTCTGTGTGAATGGTTTATGACCCCAAAGCGACCGGGATCAATCAATCAATCAATCAATCAATCAATCAAATTTTATTTGTATAGCACATTTCAGCAGCAAGGCATTTCAAAGTGCTTTACATAATAATAATAAAAAACAGCATGTGACATTGAATAAACAGTAAGAAAGAGAAAGAGATTTAAAAAAAAAAAGATTAAAAAAGATGTAAAAAATGTGAGAATGGCAATTGGACAACATCCGAAGAATGTCCAGGTAAGAGGAAATGGTGCTAAAAGCAGGAAAAATGGAATTTAGTTTTTTATTTTTACATGACTTCAAGAAATTTTGTAGGTTGACAGATGCACTTTTTACTACTTATTTAATAATATTGAAACAGAATTGTTAGTTAAAAATGGTTTCCTCTGGTCTGGTCTGGTTTTCTCAGGCATTCCTTGTAAAGTTGAGCCATTGAGTGTCGGACTGAGACGTGTTGGAAGTGCATCCCAAAATCTAGTGAATCCTGGAGACATATTACGGTTTTTGTGTGAAGATGAGTATGATATGGAGGGTTCTGATGAAGTTCAGTGTTTAGACA
>NW_006800055.1:953808-959703 GCF_000485575.1 Poecilia formosa | reverse complement strand
TTATATTTCTAGAAATTTTGTTTATCTGATACAAACAAATGATATAAACTTAAATGTTTGTTTTCACTAACAAAAACAAATGTTTTGTTAGTAAAAACTTTTCAGAAAGAATTCTGCTTGTATGGTTTTAATAACGTGAAAAAGGTTGGAACATTTTGTAGATATTGTGATTCATGATTAAACAGAAAAGAAGCAAAATGTAAAAAAATAAGATGCAGAGGCTTATTTAGCTGTGACTTCAGCTTAGAAACAGAATATGCTCCTCACAACATTTGATAAATATTTAAGAGGAAATGTACAAATATTGGCAAGTATGTATTTTATTAGTTTATGAAACAAAGTTAATTATATTTTACCGTTTTTTGTTTTTCAGGACCCTGCACTGTGAACGAGGAATTACTGAGTAACCATGGTCTTCGGTTTAGACTTGGCAGTGAAACTAAGTTGTATGCACTACATCTGGATCACCTTACATTTGTTTGTGTTAGGGGTAAAAGACATGATGGCGTTGTGCCGTTGCGTGTTCAGTGTAATGATGGTCTGATGACCCTGCCCACCTGTCGGTAAAAGTTTTCAGGGAGCTAAATATAGACATGTAATCACAAAAATATGTAAATTGCTTACAACTACTATGCTCAAAATTAAATAAATATTACATTGTAAAATGAGAAACTACATTAATAAATAACAGATAAATATATATGACAATGAAATTGTGAAATAACTGAACGAATATTAAATTATTTGCTCATTATTGTGAAATATTCCTTTTTTAAAATGTGCTTATTAAAATAAACCATTTTACTGTGAATTATTTTCTCTATCATAGCAGTTATTGTGCAACTTTTCTTTAATTCCTGCTGTTTTTATTCCAAATCGTCCTTTTTGTTTTTCAAAGCCACCTTTTATTTTATATGGTTTTGTTCAGTAACACCCTATTTATTTTATAGAGGAACCTTTCAGGAGAACAACTTTATCTGTCAATCAGCGTCGGTGTTTGGGACCAGCACACCCATTGGTTTATCCTTAAGCATCAGTTATCTTTTCTGGATAATGCTCTCTGTGCAGCTAACAACACAGCAGGGAGCTAGAAATAGCTTGGTAGGTCAGCGATGCATAAAGTTTAGCTCTACTTACTCTAGCAGATCAAACTGCCCCACAGTTACTGACAGCAACAGAAAAAGAGGCAACTCCAACTACCTCTCCGACGCCCTGTTCAATATGGCCGCTCCTCGCATCGACAATGGTAGTGTGTGGTGAAAACACATGAAAAAGTGTCTAAAATAAACATTAGATGCAGTGAACAAATTAAAAATGATGTTTGCTTATGGAAAGTAGAACTTAAAATTATGTTTGCCAGATCTGTATCTATACAATGTTTATGGATGTTGCCATGTTGAAATTCCAATTTCTTTACTAGAACACCATTACCTCAGGTCTGATGTTAAACCCAACTCCAACTTTGAGCTTCCCAGGTAAAACTGGAACACAGCACAAGTTTTTCCTCCGTCAACATTGTTGATTATCCATGAATGAGGCACCCGGTGGTGACTTGGGTGACCAAAGAGGAATGTTGGAAAAAAATACATTTCTGAAGGTGGAGCTTCAGAAACAGCAGAAGTTTCTTAAAGAGACAGAGGCCCAATTTCAAGGCGCTAAATCACAAAGTAATTTATTTTAAGTCATATTTTATATATATAGCATTTTTATAATTGAAGGCAACATAGTTACTTGATTGTGCTATAAATCAAGCACAAACTTCCTCATTAAATAAAAACATAAATGCTTCTATCACTAAAAGCAAAAACCTTCTTGTTTTCATAATTTTTTGCATTTTAAGTGTATTAATCTCTATGTTTTTACTCTTTCTTTTTTAATTATGTCAGTTTTGGTCATCCGTAGGTGGGTACACATTGGAAAAAAAAACAAACAGCTGACATAAGTCTGGGCTGTCCATGTCTGACCCTTTATTTGCTCCAACAGAAAACACAGTGGAGCTAATGAGTAAACTTCTCAGAAAACCTCACTTCAGCAGGCAATGAAACCTCTGTGGTTTATCTTCCTGGTTATCCAGGTTTTTGTAAACTTTACATTTTCCTGGTCACAGAATGGTAAGAAACTGTTTTTTACTTGTTTATTAAAATCACAGGTACAGAAAAAACACAAAAAAAAGTCATGTTTTATTTCCTTAAGAAAATTGTATTATTAATTTGGATGTTTACATATACATTATTTCTGGAATTTAAAAAATAGCTGACAATAAAATAAATTATATGTGTGTCTTATGATTCTCTCTTTTACTTTGTGACAGAATATTCTTATTTTGCTGTTGTCCTGATTGGGTTTTATTTAATTTTTTTGGTCTGATCATATATAAAACCTCACTGTTTTTAACTGCTTTTAAAGATTAATGCTGGACTCAGATTAAAACTTGGTATGTGTTAGCAGTTACAGAACATTATTAAAGATGTCTTTTTCTTTGTGTGTTTTTTGAGCTCTATTGGGATCCCAATAGATAAATGATAATTATTATTTGTTGTTTCAAGTTCATTTTTATCAGACTTTTTCAGGTCAACAGGCCTGATCAGAAGCATATCCAATAGAAACACACTGCTATTTAAATTTGTGGTAAAAATTATTTACTAAAACATTTATGTAATTCCCCCTAAATTGTGAGATAAACTTTTTGGTCTTAAAAATTTGGTCTCTTAGTATTAAAATGGAGGTAGCCTTACACAAAATGTCGACTCTGCTAACTGACCCAGATCCAATTGACCCTGATATTTGGAAGTTTCCTTATTTTTTCATTTAAATTCCAAACATGTTTTTTTTATTAACTCCCTGCCTTATTTTCAGTGAAAACTTGTGAAACCGGCGTGCTGCACCCTCATCTGTATGTCGCTGGAATGACATCAACTTGTGAAGCAATCAAAGCTGGACACAAGCTGCGTTTTCTCTGTGGTGCTGGATATGAGCTGAACGGCTCAGAGGAAATTTAATGTTTACCAACCGGCCAATGGAACGCTTCCTTCCCATCATGCTCCGGTGCGTTCATCTGAAGTGATGTAAAAGTGCTTCAGTCCAACTTTTCCCTCTTTTGATTGACTTCAATTTCTCAGTTCAAACTAATTTTAATACTTTAAGACAAAAATGATCTGAGTGAAAACAAAATGCAGCTTTTAAGAGATGATTTTGTTTAAATTACTCCACTATAAAGCAACATAGGGGCTGCACAGTGGCGCAGTTGGTAGAGCTGTTGCCTTGCAGCAGGAAGGTTCGATCCCCTGTCTTTCTGCATGGAGTTTGCATGTTCTCCCTGTGCATGCGTGGGTTTTCCTCCTACAGTCCAAAAACATGACTGTCAATTTAATTCGCCTCCCCAAAATTCCCCCTAGGTGTGAGTGTGTGTGTGTATGCATGGTTGTTTGTTCTGTGTGTCTCTGTGTTGCCCTGTGACAGACTGCCAACCTGTCCAGGGTGACCCCGCCTCTCGCCTGGAACGTTAGCTGGAGATGGGCACCAGCACCTCCCCACCCCACTAAGGGGTCAGAAAAGGTGTTAGAAAGTGGATGGATGGATAAAGCAACATCTACACATATCATCCTGGGTCACATGAGTTTCAAATTTTATATTTTATCTCGTTGTTTTGACTAATATTAATTATTAGCCAACAATCTGCCTCATTAGCCTCTCATTGTTTTAATATAAATAATTATTGATAATGACTTTAAAGTGTCATTTAAGTTTAAGTTAACCTAAAACAGACTTAACTGTTAAAATGGATGGTTAGCAAATCTATACATTGTTTAATTTCACTAAAGTTGTTCTTTACATTGTAACAATCTATTCTTCAACAGGAAAATGCTTAATACTAAATTTACCAGAAACTGTTCAGATCACTTCCTCTGTACAAGGCAACGCTCTAAGCAAAGGAGATAAATTATCATTTGCTTGTTGTCACACTTCATCCAAGAGAGTCCAGCAAGTAGCTGTCTGGGAAATGGAGAGTGGAGTGGCCAAACAGCTGAATAAAATCTTAGAAAAGATGCAAAGAATAGAACATTTTAATACCAGATGCACTAAACTACGTTTTCCTCATTGCTCCCTTTCTTTTAGGTCCTTCAGATTTATGTTTTCGCATCCACCAGAATAATGTGCAGTTGCGCCACTGTACGTACACTATGGCTGGTGGCCCATTTAAAACCTGTGACAACGGAGTATGGAAAGGAGACATCAGATGCCTCAGTAAGTTAAATTTTAACATTTAATTTCGCAAACTGTGATTTTTCTGCTGTTCTAGTTATTTACTATGAAACCAATGCTGCTCATGATTCTTCCAGTTGAGACCAATAACAACAAACCGATTATCAATATCAAACTAGATATTTATCTTTTTATTCCAGAAACTTTTAAAGAAGCTTAAAATATTATAAATGAATAATTATTATTGTTACATGGCCAGCATTTACAAAACATCATGAAAATATGCAGAAAAAAATCTTATTAGGCATTTAAAATCATGATCAAATGTATTTTATATACCTTAGTAGAATAAGAATAAGGAAAACCTCTGTAAAAGTATATTTTTTGTGAAAGTATTTCTAAATGTGTCCAAAATAAATCATTTTGCAATAGTTCCAACAAACAAAATTTATTTTTAAAATCTCAGAATGTATATTTTAACAAAAGGCTTTATTTCTCAGCCACTAAAAAAAAATCTACAAGTCATCAATTTTGAAGGTTAAATCTAATACCTGGTTATTATTATCTTTGTTACATCAAAATGTGAAACAATATGAAATAAAAGATAACAGATTGCTTCTTTTAAAAATGCAGCTGTATAACTGAAAGCTCAGCGAAGAAAAAAGTAACAACAACATAGTTAAAAAGTATGACTAACCAGAAAAGGAGCAAGATGTAAAAAGTAACATAAAGTCTGATTTTATAGTGTGTTGAAACAGAATATGGTCTTCACGACATTATATATAAATATTTAAATACATTATTTGTTTTGACTTAGGCTTTATGATTTTGTTTATTCTCATGTTTTTGTTTGTTTTTCGGAACCCTGCACTGTGACTGAGCAATTACTGAATGAACACAGCGTTCAGCATTTCTTTGGTTCAGTAGCTACGATGTTGGCGCCACATGGGAATCACATTATGTTCAGGTGTGAAATGGGAAAAAGACCTGTTGGCACAACGCCGATGCGTGTTCAGTGTAATGATGGAGAGATGATCCTGCCCACCTGCCAGTAAAAGTTTACAACAATTTAATCACATAAATATGTGGCTCACTGCAGTAAAGGAATATTGCTGCTGCTCACTTCAATAAAATAAAATGTTTAATCTTCTGTCTGTTTAATGTTTCATTAAAACATTTTTAAAGAAAGATGTTTGTTTTATAGCTTGATGTCACAATAAATATTATATAGACATTTCTGCTTATACTTGTTTAGTTATTTTCATAAAATACAACATAAAAATTTACATAAATATGGAGAAAGAAAAGCCACTTGTATGGATAACAGTGCCGAGCTATCGAGCTAGCTTGCCAGTTGGCTATCGATCGATTTATCAAGCTATTGATCTATCAATGGCTGAAATTAAAATCCCTATTTTGTTTCATTAAACCTTTTGTTTCGGTGTGTGAATATTCTTATTTTACAAGTTATTTACAGGGCAGAAGACCACAAACACATTAAGGTCATTTCTGAATATTTCTATCTTCACTTTGTCACTTTATCACATTACAAAACACTCATAATAACTGGTAGATGCAATTAATTAATTAATTAATGGTCATTTAAATTAAAGATATCTTCTCAGTCAGGGTTTTTTTTTTTGTCTGCTTGTTTTCTTTCCCAAACAAATTAAACAATATTTGAATTTACTG
>NW_006800055.1:947993-953798 GCF_000485575.1 Poecilia formosa | reverse complement strand
ATTGTTTACTTTGTTACACTGTAAAAACACAAAGTCTTACCAACCATTTTTGGTATGTTTTTAGTGCATTGTCAGATTCTGCTTCTCCTTCTAGCAAACTGACAATAAATGATATATGTCCAATAATTCCAGCAATTAAATGTGACCTGGCTCTGGCATCAATCCCTGGGACGACCTATGACCCTTCATACAAAAACATGTTTTCACCTGGAGAAACAGTGAGAGTCACATGTGGAGAGAAACACTGGATTCTGGACATGCAAACAACAGTGGCTGATGTTACTTGTGGAATCCGTGGAGACTGGGATACGAGTCCGATATGCCAAGGTATTAAAACACAGAAGCCTAAGTGTCATCAATTGATTATTCAGTTAAAAAAGTCTTTGTGATAATGTTTCATTAGTCCCATGTATGATGAATACTGTTTGAATAGAAAATGTATTTTTCTCCCACTCCAGAGGTTACATGCCCACGATACATAGACGAAGCACATTTGTATCGTTCTGTTAACGCTTGGGGCAGAAATAAAATAGGTGACAGAGTACGGTATGACTGTGCCTACTATTACGATCCTGCAAGTTCAGACAGAATGGCGACGTGCACCAGAGAGGGATGGACACCGAAACCACTTTGTCGTGGTACTGTTCACTTTAAATGCTCTTTTGTTGCTTTACTGTTAAACTATGTTTTTATTTCATTTACCTGGTTACTTTGCACGAAATACTTCATAATCTTGAAAACAAAATCTTTGTAAATTATCCTCTTTACTTTTAAAAAGAAGGCGGTAAAGAGAGGAGTCCCTCTGTGGATTATTTTGTGACAGCTGCAGTGAAGCAGTTATCTGAAGGTGGAGTCAAATCTCAAGAAACAAACAACCTGAACAGAAAGCAATTTGGCAAAACACTTCATTTATTAATTAAAAAATAGATACTTGTACTAAAATGTGAACAATAAAACTTAACACAAACAAAACACTGACATGAATGTTTGTCCATTTAAACTCAATTTCTTTACCAAGTAGAAACAAAAAACAGTCATTTTTATGAATATCTGTTATGATTTGTAATAAAAAAAAATAGAAACTGAACATTTTTTAGGACTCACTATTGGATGAATGCATGACGTTTCTAGATACACAAAATAATTTTGCAAAATCTTTTGATGAAATAAATGTTCAAGGGAGCAACACTAAAATCTCAAATAGCAAAAATATAAACATTATATCAAAATAATAACTGCAACAGTTTCAAGTGCTCCTCTAGAAAAATTTATCTTCACATTTTTTTGCATTTAGATTCTTCCTTATTATCTTTTTGTTAGCAAATATCATGCAACTAAACTCCATGTTTAATGTTATTTTCTTCATCAGGGAGACGGTGTGAAAACCCTAACATTGAAAACTCCAGAATTACCAGAGGTAGTAAAAGAACTTACTACAACGGTGACCGACTCACATATGTATGTTCGGGAGGGAATCAGGAACCTGTTACTATCACCTGTGAGGGAGGAGCCTGGGTAGGGATAAAGCCATGTCCAGGTAAGAACATCTGTGAGTAATTTAATCGTGTTTTACGAACTATTGTGAGAATCTTGTCATGATTTGAAAGGCACTCGTAGGAAATATTGACCCTTTGCAACTACGAAGCGCCATGTTGGACATCGGAAGTGACAATCGGGAGTATTGAACAGAGCACTTAAGTTGTTTTCCCAACATGAATAAACTGGAAAGTTGCTTTTGCCAGTTTATTCATGGTTTCTGCTTCTTCAAGTCGAGCTAATTTGTCTGAGAACGTAACACACCTGGTTGGGGCTCATAGACGGCGGTATTTACAGAAGATGGAACAGCTAGCTTACAAACCAACCGACCCGTTTCTCCTCTCTCCTGACGTGTTGATCAAATTACCTACTTTGCCTGAATTCACACCACATGATTTATGTCACTATGTCAAACACCCTTAAACCGGAGCAGCCTTAAAAACGTACAAAAGACGAGATGCTAACCAGTTTTTTCCGTACATGCTAGGCTACACGATGGTGGGCATTGTTTCCATGGTTACTAACGGTTGTACCTTCGCCATAATGCAATATTTGAGACCTTTCTAATCATACTTACTTATAAAGTATATGAACGTTAATCTTCTTACCATGTAAAAAGGTGCAAATTCCCGGTTACACCCAGGGGTGACAGTCATTATGATTGACGGCTGCTATCCATCACCCCGCATCTTTCCTCGTTATAAAATGAAATGACAAGTTTGGTTTTCACCATTGTCTGTTTGTGCAGCCGACTGCGCAGCACCCTGTGGCAATTTTTACTACAAATCAACCGAATTAAAGCAACATAAGGCCACCTCATGTACGTTTTTTGACTGGCTTTACAGGAACATGTAAGTTGTCTTGACGTCCATGACGGAGCGGGCCGAGGTCAATATCTAAAAGCATATGAATTTGAAGAAAGTTTATAAATAAATAAAAATGTTATTTTTATTTATTTATTTCAAACATGATAGCAGTGTAAAATAACACACATAAACAAGGAGTGCAAATTAAACATTTTTTTGTACCACAATAATCTTAACATGCTCGGAAAGGAGTAGGAAGAAGTAAGAAACATGAATAAACTGGAAAGTTTACTTTTTCATTAGTCCAGCATTTATTAAGCATCATTTTAATTTATGACATCATAACAGTTCATTTAAATATCTGGTTACAGCTGCATAGATTTAACTCAAGTATCCTTACATGATGATTTTGGGATATTTAAGATGTTAACAGACAAATTAGCTTGACTTGAACAAGAAGTAATAAAATCAGGCCTCAAAGGTGGATACATATTAGTTGAATTTATCTTTTGACCCCTGCAACTGGAATATGTCTTCTTTTTTCTGAATCATTAACAGAAGGGACACGTTGCCAGAAACCTGAAATTACAAATGGATTTGCAGTTGAACCCAATGAAGGCACAATTTACTACGCATGTAATGAAAATTTCAAACTTCCTACCAAAAGCTGGTGGGGTCTTGCCAAATGTGAAAATGGTGTGTTTGGCCAACTTCATTCATGTATAGGTAATTAATCTCCATTTTCTCTTGGACATAATTTTACTCCTATGAATTTAACCAAATGCAATGCTTCCAATTAGCTAAACATCAGACTCTTCCTCGTTTGTGCAATATTTGGTCATTATAAATTAGTCAGAGTGTTTGTATATGTAATGTTTTATTTTCAATGATTCTGTAAAGTAAATTAGCTGGAAACATGTTTTTTTATTATGCAGTATACTTAGTGTAACAATCTTGATGCATTATTGACATGTGTGCTTTGTCAATGCTGTCTCAAAGCAAAGACATTGTGTGGAGAGGCTTCTCCAATTTCCAATGGAAAAATGACCATTTCAAGGACACGTGCTAGGATTGAATGCAATGAAGGATACGTTGCACAGATTGCTGAACTGACTTGTGATAATGGAAGATGGAATTATCATGGGTTTACAGCAAAAACAATCTGCCGTGGTGAGACATCCAGATCATTTTAAAATACTCATATGATTAAATTTTTACAAAGATTTTAATTAGAATTTTACATATTTTTTATGTCTTGCAGCAACTGCTGAACACTGTGGCTCACCACCCAAAGTTGAGAATGCAGTTGTCACCATTTCATACCAGAAGGAATACTTGCATGGCTCCTCTGTGACTTATCTGTGCCGTGACAAATATATGATGGAGGAAGAACCCTCCATTACATGCAATGCTGGGAAATGGGAAACGAGAAACATCACATGTGTCCGTATGTGCATGTTTCATTCAAAATGTTCTCCAAATATTATTAATGGCATTGTTTTAGGCCTGTGAGTCACACACCATTTTGTCAACTGATTCCCCATTTCTTCCTCATGTGTTAAGATTTCCTCCCTTTCTATGTCTGTTTAATACTTGTAATCAAACCATTTCATTCTTGCAATCTTTAATCACTGCATACATTCCAAGTGTTTGCATTATTTCTGCTGATAAAATCTAAGAAATATGAAACTTGCAGAAAATTTTACTAAGCCGGAGTTTATTAAAATTACACCAAAATATATGACAGATTATGATCTGATTGGACCAAATTAAGTCTGACTGGATTCCTGCCAGTAGATATTATTAATTATTAAACCTCTATTTTCCTTAAACCAACTGTGAAATATACAAATTACTTTAATTTTGTGGTTTACCAACCATATAAAAAAACATTTAAGTTGTAGGCATGAACTGAAGCACATTCCATATAAAACATGCCTCATCTGTTTGGATGGCACCATCCAGATGTGGCAAACTACCAAAAGGTATGTAATGACAAGGAGGCTGAATTAATNTTTTTGTCTGCTTGTTTTCTTTCCCAAACAAATTAAACAATATTTGAATTTACTGAATATGACGAAAAGGTATGGCACATTTAAAAGAATACAGCAAAAATAAACAATTATTTTAAAAAAGTATTGTTCAGGAGTGATGCTAGTTTTTCTTGAGTTCTTGATCATTTGATGAAAAGGCAGAAAGATATCTATTTTTTTCATGTCCATATTTGGTCATCCTGTTGACTTAAGCAGGTTGTTGCATCACCTGAACAGACAGACGAGTCTCAATGTATCTGTTTGTTTTTTACCACTCATGGATGCATTTCAGTAATCTGGGCATCCCGGAGTTGTGAAACAGTGCAAAAAAAAACTAATTGCACAAACTTCCATGAGTTTAATGAACTTGATTTTAAATGTACTAGATGGAGAAACATCGACCGAGTGAAGCTTTGTAGGTCGGCCAAAGTTGAAACGGCATCCAGCGCATCTAAGGTTCAACTTTGGAAAAATCAGTATAGGGCTGAAACTACAGTGTTTGAAGAATCTTGTCAAAATAAACTGCCTCAAGATTACTTGAGGGTGGCAAAATCATTAAAGTGACAAAAGCAGTAATATCCATTAGCAAAACGTTTATATCCATCTGGGATTGGAAGATAAGTTCAGCTCAGTGGTCAATGATTACACCGGGTCAGTGATCAGTTTCTCTCTTGCAGAATCGCTCTCTGTAAAACACTGTAGCTTTCTGTGGTGTCTCACTCTGTTTGGCGGTTCAGGATAAGACGATAAAATGCAGATGATTAAAAACTCTGTCCTGCTGTTGTGGCTGCAATTACTGACTTCTGTTAAATGCCAAGGTACGTTCAGGAAGCGCTACTTATCTTTGTGCTTTAACATTACAGGTTCAGAGTGTGAATATTTTTTTGTTTAATACACAATGATTATTTAATATTTATTCTGTTTACTTAAAAAAAAACTGTTGAAACTTTATTCACAACATTAATTTTAAACATTCAGAGTCATAAATGTGAAGAATCTGCATACAAAGCTAGAAACAGAATTCAAGACGCAGACATCAATTGATTTAATACAAACAAAAAAATTTTGTTCCTTAAAGTGCTTTGCAAATTATGAACCACAACATTTAGTTATTATGCATAAGTGTTCAGCTAAGTCTGTCTCCTTATAGCAAATAACCTGACAAATAATAAGATGTCCAATGATTCCAGGAATTCACGTGATTTTAATTGCGTTCCTTTGCAAACATTTCTAATGGAAACGTAGCTACTGATCAGAACTAAACAAAACGAGGCAGCATTTAAAACCTTTAAATCAGAATGGAATCCATTATTGTTTACTTTGTTACACTGCAAAAACACAAAGTCTTACCAACCATTTTTGGTATGTTTTTAGTGCGTTGTCAGATTATTTCACTTATAACAAAACATTTTTCCTATAAGTGAAATAAT
>NW_006800055.1:942078-946006 GCF_000485575.1 Poecilia formosa | reverse complement strand
CTATTTTTTACACTCGTTACACTCGAAACCACTTTGTCGTGGTACTGCTCACTTTAAATGCTCTTTTGTTGCTTTACTGTTAAACTATGTTTTTATGCCACTTTACATGAAATACTTCATAATCTTGAAAAACATTCTTTGTAAATTATCCAAAGAGGAGTCCCTCTGTGGATTATTTTGTGTCAGCAGGGTTTTCTAGAAGGTGGTGTCAAATCTCTAAAAAGTAAAGAGATTAAGTGTAGACACTTAATTTTTTTTAAGGTAAAACTTGATACTTGGACTATAATGTGACCAATAAGTTTAACACAAACCAAACTCTAACATTAGAGGTTAACATTTAAACTCCATTGTTCCTTTGATGTTGCAGAGGACACAAAAAAGTTGAATGAAAATTTATAATGAACTGGAATAGAAACAATTGATACTGATTATTAGGACTGACTCTTACGCTAATTAATAAACATTTGTTAATATTTCTGTTTACCAAAATCTGTCATAAAAAGTTCACAAAGACAAACACAAAAACCTCAAGCTTCAAAAAAAAGCACTAAGATAAACATTATATCGTTGAATAAGTCCAACAGTTGTAAATGCTGATAAGCTGATAGTAAAATGTTATTTTCTTCATCAGGGACACGGTGTGAAAACCCTAACATTGAAAACTCCAGAATTACCAGCAGTAATAGAAGACCTTACTACAACGGTGACCGACTCACATATGAATGTTTGGGAGGGAATCAGGAACCTGTTACTATCACCTGTGAGCGAGGAGCCTGGGTAGGGATAAAGCCATGTCCAGGTAAGAACATCTGTCTGGAAAACTCCCCTCAAACACAGAGGTCCTAAATAAGTGGAAGCATTTATTAAAGGAACCCTGGTTCATAGGGACAATAATCAGCTTACATGGACCAGAGTTCGTTTTCCCCATTGGTCTGGACTAAGTTGTTTCTTCTCCATTAGCACAGTCAGAAGCGTGTTCATAAGCTTGATTTACAGCACCAAGACCCTCCTCCTGGCTCTGACTGGTTGTTTTTGATTGAGAGCTGTTTATAGCAGTAAAGGGAAGAGGTGGAGGAGATCAGTCTTTTCACACCTGTCTCATATTAAATTAAATGAACTGCAAACATAATTTTCCTTCACACTTCAAAACAACACTAAAGAATCGTCCTGCATTGTGATGAAGCACCGTCTTTAACTACTGTCTCATTGCTCACTTTCTTTCAGCTCCTTCAAATTGTTCAGCACCACCAGCTCTTGAAGATGGAGACACCAAAGCAATAATCAGATCAGATTCAGAGTATCAACATGGTGAAAGAGTTGAATATCTGTGTCAGAATAAGTACACTATGGCTGGTGGCCCATTTAAAACCTGTGACAACGGTGTATGGAAAGGAGACATCAGATGCCTCAGTAAGTTAAATTTTAACATTTTATTTAGCAAACTGATATTTCTGCTGCTCAGAACCACTTCTAGCTAATATAAAAAATATATAAAATGTGTAATGACACAACTTCAAACCAGATAATTATCTTTTAATGCAGAACGCTTCACATTACTTAAAATTATAATTTTAAGCACATTTACTAGAACAAACTTAGAATGCATAAAATCAAACATGGAGAACCAACATCTAGTTTTAATCCAGAGAAAACCTACTAATTTATGAATTAATGACTACTTATTATTCTTATTAAACATGAGGGACAAATATGTAATTTTATTCATTTGTCTTTTTGTTTCTCTCTTCGTTTCTTTGCATTTCCTTCTAATTCATGTAAAGCACTTTGAACTGTATTGTTGCTAAAAATGTGCTGTATAAATAAAATCACCTTACCTAAACATTTTAAAGCAAATGTATTGTTTGGGCAAGTGCTATTTATTTCCTTCGTTTTATTAACAATTTTGTTTTTCTACTCCGTTTTTCTTCTCAGAGCCCTGCACCGTGACTCAACAATTAATGAACGAGCATAACGTTCAGTTTGCACATTTTGAGGACAGTAAGATATTTGTGCCGCATACAGATCACATTGCATTTGTTTGTAAATCGGGGAAAAGACTCGATGGCACAGTCCCGCTGCGTGTCCAGTGCAATGATGGTGAGATTAACCTGCCCACCTGCCAGTAAAAACTTTCAGTGAGTTTAATATGTAAATGACTTACTACAAACAATAAAGAAAACTTCAATTTCAATTAATAAATGCTAGGTCTTCTGTCTCTGAATGTTTCAATACGTTTTTTTAATTTTTTTAAACCAAACATTGATGATTATACTACTTGTCAAGTCAAAGTAAATGTCAAATTTATCTATGTAGCACATTTAAACAACGCTGACAAAACAAGGTTTAAAGATAATCATAATAAATATCTTAAAGAGCACTAAAAAAAAACAAAAATTTGGGTATAATTTGTAGTGTCCCTATAGGGTTTTATTTTAACAATATTATAGTTGTGAAGTTTGTCAAAAATTTATTTATTTGAATATATTTTGTTTGGTCAACTGACAGCTGTAGCTCCTCCCCCTTTTTCTGTTGCCGTCGGTAACTGTGGGGCAGAAGCTTCTGGACATTTTCTTGTGCTTCTTGTGGATTTTTATGTTATAAATGCGCACAGACCACTGAAGTGGACACTAATGCATCATAAAACACACTATTAACTACTGGCCATCAGCTGCTGATGCAAGAAATTATTTTTGTTAAATCCAATTTAAAAAAAGCACGCCAACCAACCCAGTCCCTCCTTCTACTGTAGATGACTTTAGCAGGTAAAAAAATATATATATTGTGACATCAGATAACCCCTGAAGATGTATTTTTCAAATAACTTTGTATTTGGAGAAAATTACAATTGATCACCTAAAAAAAAGAAAAACTTTTTTTTTTACAAATGTTTTTTCCTACCGTTTTTTTATGCCTTAAGAAAATTTAAAAAATTGGAAAGAAAATCCTGACACAAAGGATCATAATTCATGCATGAAAGGGTTAACCACCAACTTGATTTCCTCTTTTTTTAGAATAAATGCAGTGGAACTGAATGTGCCTGTCGTGAAGTCGACCTAATGGGCCTGAGACGAACTTAAGACGGTTAAATTAGCACATTTGAAATAATAAGACAAAACTAACTTAGAAGTAACTTGTCAACAATATACAAGTTACAGAATTTTGTTTTTGTTGTTGTTTTACCCTGTCGGCCTTTATCTGACAGTGAGTCGACAGGAAACTGGGTTTCGACTTGTTAAAATGATAAAAACAACGTGTCTCTTTCACTACAATTCATAATTATGTAGTTAAAGTGGAACATCACAACAGATTTTTTTATTTTCTTTATCAGATTTTGTGTCTGTCACACAAAATCTAATAAAATTACTTAGATCTGTGGTTGTAGCATCACAAAATGTGAAAAAAGTTCGTTCACATTTTGTGAATACATTTACAGGGAATTAATTGTGTGGTGTGACTTGTGTGGGCGGCTCTGGAGGCAGGACTTGTCTCAGTTGTGAACGTGGGAAAAACACTTCACTTGCCTCGCCAAATGTCTTTTTTGAGCATAAGAAATGCACAATGTGCTAAATTTTAAGATTACACCACCGATTGACCCTCAATCTGAACTCAGTTTGCAGAAGAGAAACTGAGCCTAAAAGTGAAAGAGCTGAGTTGGGGAAAACAGAAAGTCTGCAGGGAAAAAGCACATCTGTTTGAGAAATATATGCCAAAAATGTGATATAAACACTCATCTTTAATCACAAACTTCATTTTGGTGTCTTTATGAGAGCAAACTGGGACCACAGCACAAACTTCAGCGAATAAAGCTAACTTTAATAAGTTGTAACTTTAAATAATTTTCACATTTTCTGCGATATTTCCTTAGTTTTTAGTTCAGTATCACTGAAAATGGTAAGTTTTTAATACATTCCAAGCATCAAAAAGGACC
>NW_006800055.1:930274-942068 GCF_000485575.1 Poecilia formosa | reverse complement strand
CATTCCATATAAAACATGCCTCATCTGTTTGGATGGCACCATCCAGATGTGGCAAACTACCAAAAGGTATGTAATGACAAGGAGGCTGAATTAATATAGAAAATATATTATTTTAAAAAAAAGCCAATTTTAAAATTGTACCTTAGAATAGTTTAGCTTATTTTGAAACCTAAAACGCAAACTCACCTGTTAACTGACTGAATGTTTTTCATCTTAGCAGAAAAGGCTAAATTATGCCCACCTTCATGTTAGCCATTGTTCATACCATGCAGTCTTATTCAACAGAGTATTATTGAAAAGTTTGTTTATTTTAGTAACTCAATTCACTCACTAAAACAAATGATGTTGTAATCAATTCAGGTGATTTTCCACTCACATTGAATGGAAACATTACATCGGACAAACATTTTAATACAGAAACGAGGGTATTTCTAATACCTTCTTAAAGATTATTTTGAAAATGTATATTTAATCTGACAAACGAGCTTCATCAGACTGCATATTCTAGTTCACTGAATATCACTGTATACGTTTCTTTCCCTCAAATAACATAAAAGAAGCAAATTAAAAAATATGAAGGTTTCATAAAAACTGTCCAGTAAGAACTGCAGTGTGAGGAATGAGTAAAAAGAAATGAGAAATTGGAATAATAACATAATTTACAATTAAGCATCCTAACATAAAAAATGAATTGCTGCCCATGACATTTAATCTAGAACAGTGACTTTTCTACATCTACAAAGAGTACAAGGAGTAAGCAAACCAAAATGAGGCCTTAAAAGTGATTTGGAGGAGTGGCCGTCCTTTGAAATAACCTCTATGATGCAAATTTTAACAAAACTGTCTTAATGTGTTTCAGCTTTTTGTGAGGAGCTCAGTAACCCCCGACTGACAGTGAGGACAGACATGATTAAAGAAAGATACTTGACAGGAGACGTGGTTGAGTATGTGTGTACTGCACCTGGTGTCAATGAAGGAGGCAACGCAACATGTGAGAATGGCAAATGGACAACATCCAAAGAATGTCCAGGTAAGAGGAAATGGTGCTAAAAGCAGGAAAAATGGAATTTAGTTTTTTTATTTTTACATGACTTCAAGAAATTTTGTAGGTTGACAGNTGAGCCATGAGCTTAACTGAATTACAGAAATAAAATATATTTTTGAAGATGCTCTCATTCATTGAATGAGTCGACAAATTAAACTTTCACGTCTTGACATTTAACACTATAACAGGAGCTCTCTAAGCTTTAAAGCACAGCAACAAGATGATGATCATAAAGTTTTTTCTGTTTGCTCTCTTTTGATTCAGGAGAAACATAATTCTTCAAACACTAAATATAAACATTTCTGACAACAGCAGCATTTTTTAATTACACAAAAAACCCCACAAAAGGCAGTAGAGAATCTTCTTTGTTCCTCAAAGTGTTTGAAGGGTCAACAACTTCATCACAACTTTAACCAGGTGCCTCTGCGCCCCCTAATGGTCACTCTGGGACACTGCATTTTTGTGATCCAGGATTAGTTGAACGTGTTGGCCTAGATTGGCAAAACTAATAATTACTTTAAAATTGTTATATTTTTCACCCATGGAGGTCGCCATTTTTAAAATTGCCGGTTTGATGACAGTGTTGGTTCATTCTGTATTGAGCTATGAGTTGTTTATCATATTGCTTTTGATTCGTGTAATTTTACACTGGGAACTGTTGGCTGTAATTTAAAAAAAAATTAGACTGTATTATAAAAGGGGACCTACTTCTTGAACAGGTTATTCTATACAAACAATCATCACTTTTTTGCAGAAAATAACTATTGGATGATATTTTACTCTGTTCAGTTCTGCCTATGAGCTGTTTTAGGGTTTCTGTCACTTTAAATCTAAATAAGCTGCTGCTTATTCAACGTTTACACTCGCATGAAAAAAATGGCTGCAAACTAATGCGCAATCATACAACTGTAAATGTCTGAAAAGCAGAAGTGGAGCCTCCTGCACAACCAACAAGAATGCAGCAAGTTGTTTCTGAATGGTAAGTCACCAACAAAACAGTTGTCTCTTCCAGCAGCCATTGCACAGCACATACAGCGGTAAAACCAGCTGACCAAACGTGCTGGAGCAACATTTAGGTTCCTAGGTAACTGTGCATTGTGACTTGTTGGGCAGTTTTTGAAATGGCTCACTCTCCAGACACCAAAAAACTTGGACTTATTTACAAAAAATAGCTGTGTAGGGTTTTTTTTTTTTAGAAGTTAATAAAGGTTTTAATAAATGTGCAAAATGTGAATTTTGCATGTTTTCTTTTTACTCTCCTAATCAGGAAATACAGACAGAAACTGAAGCTAAATCTGATGAAAATGCTAAACTGTTTTCCAAATTTATGCTATTAAACTAAAAAAAAATAATAATCTTTTAACTATGAATGAAACTTAGATTTAGATGTGGACGTATTCCACGTATAAAAATAATTACTTTTGTCAGTTCTGTTGTGGTTTAAAAGTTTATAAAATAAACTCCATGTATTGCTTCCACAGCACTGAAATAGAAGATGTGTACAACAGTAACTAGAACCCGTATCTACTGCTGATTGTTTCAGTAATGTAGACCTTATTAAATATTAAAATCAGGATTTTGACTCACAGTCGAGTCAACTTCAGCTGCCTGAAGATAAAGAGAAAAACTCAAGGAATAAAACACAAACATGCACCTTAAATCCCCTTTAATAGCGGCAACAGATCATTATAAATATGCACATCAGATATACACAAAAAATCCTCCAGGATCACGTATTCAGCTCTCAGACGCTTAAGCTTTTAAAAACCACATTTTGGCACAAATCAGTTAAATATTTACAGCGCGATTACATGTAGTTAAAAAGACGCCAGCCCTCCAAAGAGCTGCAGAGAACACGAACCAGGTTCATGTGAAGAGAGCAGACGACATTCAGAGAGACGAATTCAGAGCCTGAGAAGTTGGATGTATCCACGCAACACACACATGCTTTGGTTGTTGACAAAATGCACCAACAGGTCAAGTTTTGTTACTGCTGCCGTCAACAGCGTAAAAAAGAAGCAGAAACTGGATACATGTTTCCAAGATCTGGTCAAGTAAAAATACACACATGCATGTACAGACAAGTGATAGAAACTGCATGTTCATAAGGCCGAAGTGCTTCTCTTCTGGTTTTAAGAGTGGTTGTTGTTGATGAAAGTATTTCTTAAATAATTTTAAAAATCCACTGATGTGGATCGGAAAAGTGTAAAATGATGCCTCTGCTGTACAAACTGTGAACTACATCATTAATTGATAGCATCAGTTAAAGCTAAGCAGCTGCTAAACCTGTTATTTGTGTGTAAACAAAGAGGCTGGAGGGGGAAAAAATCCAGAACCGCACGCAGACACGGAGGCTCCCATTACAGGTTGTAAGATAGAATAAAGTTCCTTATCTTTTACACTAACTGAGACGACCCAGACGCTCTGTCTACACTGGAAACCAGCACCAGAACAGCAGCTGCTCCAGGCGTCCAAACTGGATCTGCTGTGTAATCGGAAACCTCGACAGATCAAAGTCCGGACTGCGCTTCAGGTGGCAGTGTCTGCAGCCGAATCGATAAACTCTGAAGGTTTGGTTCATGAGAACATTTCCAGTGTGAACAGAGCGTCGGCGCATCAGGAAGACAGAAAGCGAACGGAAACAGACACGGATGGATAAATGTTCCCTAAACAATGAGGACGACGTCACTTTGATCTGTGCTTACAGGAGGATCCCCAGCATTCATGCTCTAAAACTCAGTGACAGAAATCCAGGAGACAGAAAAGCGTTTGATCTGAGAGCAAAGATAGCACCGGTCATGCTTAAAGCCAGCTGCAGACCTCAGAGTAAACTTTCCATTAGTTTTTCAGGTTTTATTGTTTCTAGTCGGTCTCAGTTCATTAAATATTTGTTCATGATGGCGTAGAGGTTTTCTCTTTAAAGGCTTTACTTCCTCATTATTGATTGACCTAAACTCGTGAAGTGATCTTATATTGATTCTAATGTATTCTGTATGTATTTTTATAATCTAAGAGAAATACTAGAGATAACATGAACATGAATAACTAAAATATCTCTAGTGACGGAAAAGAAGCAGGTTTATATTTTGTATATTTGTAGTCGGAGAACAACTAGTGCTGCTGAATCACTTCAAAACTTTTTCTACCTTTAATATGACATCTAACCTGTACAATTTAACAAAAAAGAACAAATCTATTAAGAGGGGAAAATGTGGGATAAGTATGCAAATCCGTCAAGACAAATATTTTATGCACCTCTGGATTCAATTTTAACATTTTGTTTTCTTAAATGCACCAAAAAAAAAAAAAAGAAAACGTAAATCTGAGGAACCTGAGTGAAGTTCAGTTCCCTAAGATCATCTGTATTTTTAGAGAAACTACACACACATACGCACACACACACAAACGCGCTACGGTTTGCACTAACATTACCAAAACTGGATATTTTTTAAAAATCGATACAAAGATAGATTGGAAAATGACCAGTGAGGCTGACATGGTGGTGGCGGTATTATGATCTGGGGTTTCCTTTTCTTAGATGAAACTGTTGCTTTTATTGATGTGGAAGAAACTATGAGCAAACCTTAAAGTGTCTGCGAACCAAATCACAGAATTTATCGCAGCGTTTATCATGAAAAATATTTAATCGTAAGAATTTTGATTTACGTTTATCCCAATAAGTTAAGATAGTTTTTAAAAAACTGGCTGTATTATCAGATTTGCTGTTTCTTTTACTGTTTTCTTCATTGTTTGTTCCATGAAAGCATCAATAAATATAATTAAACATGATCAAATCTGCTGCAGGACATTTATGTGGCTAAAATCCTAAAGAAATTTATTTCGTTATCACAATAGTATCACTGTGATCACATTTTAAGTCGAGTCAAATCAAAGCCAAGAAGAGGGAGGCTGTTAGATTAGCATTAAGCACAACAATAAACTCAGTCAATACATTATTTATCAAAGTATTAGCTTAAGGTTCTGCACATATTTATGCAACCAGGTTAATTTTTAGTTGTACAGGATGAATGTCACATTGAAGTTGGAAAAACTTTTACCATATTTTTTATAATTAAAATTGTTGTCATAATAATAAAGGCCAATGAGAAGAAAAATAACTTTTGTTACTACAATTAATTAATCTTTAAAGCTTAGAGTAAAAATGCAGCTTGGTCCATTTTTATTCTTCTCTAATGGAAAAGAATAAAACTTTATAAATCTCCACTTGGAGAAGAACATGAGCTCATCGTTTTATGATTCCTCGTTTCCAGTCAGACTACAAAACAAGCGCGACAAAAAGCGTTTTTCAGTTTCTGCGTTTGACTAAGTCCTACTTTGGATAAAACAGAGATTACAAATGTTTTGTAATCATTAGTCGTTTCAAAAGGCGTTCAAAGACATCGTTATTCGAGACTGACAACATTTTAAAAAAATGTTTTGAGCGTTTTTGCTCCAAACCAGCAACGGGTGAGAAACTGGATGGGCTGAAATGAACTAAAGTTTTGGAAAGAAACGCAAGTCGGAGGTTGAGTTAAGTGTTTGCTGAAGTTTCTTTGTGGATCGAATTAATGGAAAATTCACCCCACGTCCTATTTACATTTACATTGCAGAGGAAGAGGAGGCCTCAGCTCATCTTCTCCAGGTAGGCAGACAGTAAAAGTCCCGGAGGAAGAAACTCGTCTTGTTTGTTCGTCACTTCAGTCTGACGTGAGCCGTTGTAGTCGATGCCTGTTGGCGCAAAACAGTTTCACCATCCGAACGTGACCGAAACATATCGAGCTTCTATACAAACAGAAAAGTTTAAAAAACGCAGTCCTAGATTTGTTTGTTTGTTTCAAATAAGAATAAAAAATGAGTATAATAATCTGTCCACTCACTTGCAGAGACGAGGTCCATGTACTGGCAGATGGCATGAAGAAGCAGCCTCTCAAAACTGGTTCACACAGAAAAACATTAGAATTTACATTAAATTCAAAGTTTTTCCTCACCTAATTTATAGTAAAGTATTTTAACATTTCTGACAGCACTGTGCCTCATTAGGATGACAAAAAACATGGAGATTTTTTAACATATGTAGGAAAATTCCCTTTTATTTTACTCTCTGCAACAAAATATTCAACTTAGACTCGCTGATTACTGACATTTTCTTTTACCAATTTTTCCATCTAATATAAACGAAGTACACAAATAAAGTTAAAGTCCATATTTATGGGTATTTTAGCTGAATTATTTAAGTAGCGCTCATGTCCTAAAAGTGGCAAGTAAGCTGCAGTTGTCGGGTTTTGATACTTTAACATCACAAATATTTTCTTATAAGCTGTTTTTTTTTTCTGATGGATTTAATTCGCTATTGATTTTCAAAGCTGTGTTGAAGTTTCTGCGTGATACCAGAATATTTGGAAATTTAAGTTGAAGTAGATCATAAGATCAGTGGCAGCTTTACGCCAAAACCTGTCGAAAAAATTTAAAGTAAAAGAAAACTCACAGATCAGAGCAGATAACTGCAGTTTTTAATTTAAACAAGGTAACAGCTGAATGAAGCTCAGTTCTTTCTCAAGCTTTTGCTGAATTTTAATAACTTCTTTAGAATCAGGAAGAGTTCCCACTGAACAATAGTGCCTCCTGGTAAAATAATTATTGACCTAATTAGAAGATATACTATACCAACCATTAAAGACTTACCTTTCCAGCATCCGAACCCAGAAGACCTGCAGATATTGTGACAACAGAAAGAGGATTTCTACCTGCTGCTGAGGACGGTTGTGTAAACTGAGTGAGGTTCGGCGCTGAAGAAGCTGAGAAGGTCTTCCTCGATCACTTCCAGCATTCCCTGGAGAAAAAGGAGCAAAAGATTTGATTTTATTTACTGTCATCAAAGCTTCCAGCACTGAAATATCAGAAAATCTTGTTCTTAAAGTGACAGAGACCCTCAAACATGCAAAGGTTAAATCCCACAGTGTTGTTTAGGCCAACGTTTACGAGCAAATAGGAATAATATTCACAAACAAAATACAAATGTTCTGTCATGTATCAAATATAAATAACTTTGGTAATTGTACCTGACCTAAAATAAGAAAAGTTTAGTTTTGTTCAACTTCAAACAGTGAGAACAAAAAAAGTTTGTATTTTTATTATTAGGTGTATAAAAATATCTGGTTTCAAGGTGTTTTACAAATGTGGGATTTTCATGCTTTATTACAGAAATATCAGGAAGTGCTTGAATATCCAGGACTTTATAAAGAAATCAAGCACTTTCCAAAACACCTAACTGAAATTCAAGCACTTTCAAGGACTTCAAGAAATACATGTTCTGTTTAATAAAGTCATAGTGAACAAAAACATAAATTTTTTGCATTATTAAATGCAAAAACATTAGGAAGATGTAAAAACCTAAAATTAAAATTAACAGTAAATTAAGGACACTCAAGTCCAGTCCAAGAGAGCTACTGAAACTTTTATATGCATCCCTTCTCTAAACTCATGTTTCACAATCCGACTAACAGAAAAATGTGAAAAGTGTCCGATTAAACAAAGGAAAGAAAATAAAACCACTACAACAAAACAGGAACAAATAAAATGTACCCTGATGTAGAAGCAATTCAAGTCTTAGCTAAAGAAACTGTGAACAAGTGATAAACTTCTGAGCGCAGGAAACGCGACAGCGAGGCGACGCGCACCATGGGTATCTGCTTCCGTCTCAGAGTCGCTCGGAGCCGCCGATCGATTCTGTGGAAGCACTCCTGAGCAGGAAAGGCAGGATACACTGCAGAGAGGGGAGAGTCAGGCACGCACGAAAACAAAACGCCCCAAAATAAACAAGAACAAACAGAGACTCACCATTCCTGTGGTCTTTGAGAAGTTGATTGGCGTTTTTCCTCTTGGTTCCCTCCTGCTCCAGGAGAGAAAGCAGCCGCTCCTGCTCCTCGCCGGAGCAGTTCATGAAGTCGTTCCACGGCTACCGAAACACAAACAGATTCAAAACCAAGACGGTGAAGTAAGGAGGGAATCTTTCAAAGGAAATCACATGAACAGCAGATTCAGTTTACTCCACAATAAGGCAAGATGAGGACCTGGTGGAGCTGATTTGTGCAGCAAAACAATTTCATTTGTGCCGCTATTATTTTAAAGGTATTAACAAATGTTTCCAGAGGTCATGAAAGGTCAACCAGCCCCCCCGCCCCCGGTACCTTCTTCAAATCAGACAACATTGGTGTCAAACTTTGGAGATATTAATGAAAGCTTAAAGGTTCAACCAGTCCCCCTACTTTTACTAAATCAAGATTACCTTTAAAATTTCATTAATATCTTCAAAGAAAAAGCAGCACAAACAAAACATTTTTGCTCCACAAACGTAGTTGAGTTGATTGACACCAATTTTGTCTGATTTGAAGAAGGTGGAGGGGCTGGTTGACCTTTCATGACCTCTGGAAACTTTTCTTAATATCTCTGAAATGATAGTGGCACAAACGAAATTTTTGCTGCACAAACGTTTGACACCATTTTTGTCTGATTTGAAGAAGGTGAGTGGTGCAACTTCACTCAGGTAAGCTGAGGTGGATGGAGAATTCAGAAATTTTACTCAAGAAAGAGTAGAAAATTTTCAAAATAAAATTACTCAAATAAAAGTACAGCGTAGTAAAAGTTACTCAAGTAAATGGAATTAGTTACTACCCAACAAATATGTGCAAAATGAAACATTTCAAAAGCGCTTCTTCTCAATTTTTTAAGACATTTAAATCAGACAATTTGATATAAAGTCTGCAAAATAAAAATCCCAGTATTAGGCCTTGTCTGCTACCTTAAGAATAAAGTTTCTAAACTGTACCTCTATGTAGTTTCCGTTGGTGCAGGCCTCAGTAAAGATGGACGGGAGGGCCGGGTTGCTGCAAACCTCCAGGTCGTCTTTGGAGCATTCGTCCTTCTCCAGGAGATTGGCAAGAAAACGAGCTGCAGCCAAGAAAGCAGTTTATCGACTTTATAAGCTGAAACGTAAATGTGCAACTTAAATGATCAGTATTAAGTTATCTTAGCTGCCTGGCTTTTTCTTAAATAATAATAATAATTTAAAAAATCAATGATTCAAAATATATATATGTATATTCTGCACCTCTACATCTATGGAGTACCAACTCTAAAAACGTCTTTTTCAACCTTCATCTAATCTAAAGAAATGACCGGAACATACATTCAGTCGGCCTTACTGTTCTCCTGTCGGCGGAGGCTCTTTTTGCCTTTGGCGCGTGGAGTGAGTTCAGAGTTGCGGACGGCTTGATTGATGTAATGCTTCCTTTTGGCTGGAGAAACTCGCTTAGCAGGCGAGCAGGGCAGTGAGACGCATTTGCGCTCCTCTATCAGGCTGAAAACCAGAACAAAATGCAACATATCTAAGTTTCTTTAAGCTGCACAAACATTTGACGAACGCATTTCCACAAAAAATAAATAAATAAACAATAACAAAAACAATAACACAGTTAAAGCCAATAAAAAAACTGGAGAATTCAAAAAAGCTAAACATAATTACATCATCATTCACCTATGTATGTTTAAAAAGAAGTGATGGATGCATTTTTTAAAGTTATAAATTGCATTTATGCAGCAATGTAAAGTGCAATTCAAATGTATTTCCATTCCAAACAACTGAATTAGCTAAATGTTTTCTGGCTTCAATCTCTCCAGCCCAACCCACAGTTGATTACTGTCAAACATGTAGGATTAAGAAATCACATGAAGAGAGCTAAAAATAAATAAATAAAATCAAAAACCAACACAATCACAACACATAATTTGTAGAAATTCGATAACACATTAGAAGCAAAGTCACTGAGAAAGGAAACAAAACCAGTTAAGGATTTCAGACGCTCACAAACCAGGAAGTTCCTCAAGACTTAGCAATTATGCACGCAATTAGTTTGCAATAATAAATCTACTTTTTGTTTTATTATAGACTAGTCCTCATTTAGCATCTGCAAAGAAAAAACAAAAGAAATCTGCCAGGAGAGTATTTTAACATGGAAAGATAGATGAAAAGGAACAACATTTAGTTCACTCCAGTGACTGTAAAAATAATATAGCAAGTAGTATTATTAATATTTTTATCTAATGCTTTCTAATGCCTTGCATTTCTCTACACTAGCAGTCCAAAATAACCATTTTTAACCTTTTCAAAACAAGTGAACTTCTCGTTTTGATGACTATCTACTGTAAGAAATGTGTTGCAACGTTTCAAGACCCGACATATTATTTCTATATTATTCAGGTTTTAAAATAAAAGCGGGAAAAGATGGATATATTTTTCCTTCATTGGAACAGCAATACTTACAGAAAAAGCACATATTTTCTAACTTAATCAGAAGAAAATAGCAAATGCAAAACATGCGTTTTAATGTTATTACATCTATAATTTAAAATATTAGTGAGCTAATGGAGAATTACATTGGAAAGTGTCAGGAGCCGCAGTTTGCAGACCCCAGTAGGCTAAAGTGGATCAGGGCAGTGAAATTTAAATCCTCTGCTTCCAGCAGCAGAATCAGATGTAGGTCAGTGGGTTTGAGTGGGGGATCCTCCCACGCCTCTGCCGAGCTTTCTGTCTGCAAGATGCCAGTTTTAGCTCCAGCCCTGCATGTTATTAATATCATAATGTTGTGTAATCTCTACCTTGTTTAGTGAAATTCATCTGAATCATTCGCCTAGCATTAACCTTTCAAGCTCATGGCCTGTTTTTGAGAAATATGGCTGAAAATAACATGCCCAAAATGAATTGAATGTATCTCAATTTTAATTGTTTTGGTATCAAAACAAAGGTAAGACCCTAGAGAATATATTACAGCTCTAAAAACCACCCTGCCTGTTACTGAGGAAAGTAAATTAATATGATACACAGCAGAAATTAGGAAAAATTATCTATTTCCGCCTAAAAAAACAGTTCAATATATTAAGATTCCTTTTAAAATACATATAAGCTAGCTTTTTAATCACAGCTACTACAACATCATTTTATTCCTTTTGCACGTATTTCTTATCTTCCGTGATGCGAAATTGGCTTGAATGATTAGTAAATTCACATTGATCATGCAGTTGTTAGATTTGGATGTAATAATGTTAATTATGATGGTTTTCTACGACAAACACACGTAAGCAATTTAGTTTGACCATTAGCTGAAAAAGGCTAAGAAGGATAGTTAAATAAAGCGTTTAAAAATCTTTAAATCTGCACTATAAACACCAGCTACAGCGAGCTTGAAGTAATAACCTGATATTCGGTCACTTCAAACGCGTTTAAGGACGAGAAAAACACTTGAAACTTATTTTATTATAATTTAACAGGAACTGTAGTTTCGGCTAATGCAAACCAGCTAATGTAAGAAGGAAATTAGCACTTACATGTAATCCTGTTCTTCATCACTTGTCAAAACGACCATTTTATTCAAGTATATCGAAAGGGGATGACGAGGCCGTAGTATATTTACAAAGAAAAGGGACAGAATATAGAAAAATAAAAAATTAAAGCAGTGAGAGCGGGTGCTAGCTTCTAGCAGCTAGCCAGTGAGGCCGACAGAGCAAAGGCAGAACGGTGTTGGGGCAGAAGGGGGCGCTGTTTATCTCACCGTACAGACATAATACAATATAGGAAAGAAACTGAAATAAAAGATTAAAGTAAATTTATGTTTCCGCTACTCTGAAACGGGAAAACTAATTTTTATAAATGTTTATCTATTTTTTATTATTTACAAAAAAATATTTGTATAAAAT
>NW_006800055.1:926264-930248 GCF_000485575.1 Poecilia formosa | reverse complement strand
ACGGGCTTCCATAAAAAACTACTTTAAAGCTGAACATAGCTTATTTGGGGCCATGTACTCCTTTTTATATGTAATCCATTTTATATTGCATATAATAAGGAACCAAGAAGGAAACAACTGGTGCTCCTTTATATTTTATAAGTTAGAACAGCATAGAAAAAAAGAACATTTTACTACTTCAAGTTAAAAAGGTGACACATTTTCATATTTGACAAATATTTTTTGAGGTAATTTTGATTATGTTTTACAATTAATTTGAAAATTCGAATAATACATAAGACCAATAAAAAGGGTTATTAAAACATATTTCTGCCATCTTTCTGTGTAAAATAACCACAAGGAAGGCTGCTAACTTCCTGTTTATCTTCCTATTTGCATTTAAACTAAAGAGGAAGAAATGATTCAGCAGAATGAAACAGGCTTCTGAAATAAAACCATTTTTGGCATTATTTTCAATATGTGAAAGAACAGAAGAATAAACATAGTTCATTCAGAGATATATGCCAAAAATCAACATTCATGATCTGTAAAGTCTCTTGAAATACATCAGAAAACAATTTAATTTGTTCTTAGATAAAGCAGAGATACAATAAAGTTGTCAACAAATCAAATACTTTTATTTTCTTCCAGCAGAAAACATTCAGAACAGACTTTAGTCTTTTTCCACATCATGATATGAGGATATGATTTACATCTTACAGCCGATAAATATTTCCTTCAAGTAGAAGTTTACATTCAGTGGTGCCAGCCTTCACTGTGAAATTACACATTCAGCTTTATTTGATTTAACATGCAGCAGCAAAGGATAAAACAGAAGGGAAAACTGCAGAAAGAGCAGAAGGAATCAGCTCTGACAGCTTATTTTGTCTTAAATATAACAGTATTTTTAAAATGCATCACAGTGCTTCAGATATTCAGCAGGGAACTGAGCTTACTCTCCTTCAAAACTATTTTACTGATCAGGATTTTATCATTGGATTTGGACACTTTGGCATATTATCATTTATATAAATCAAAAAAGAGATGTTTGTATAACTGGAGCCTTTCTAGACTACATCACTCATAAATGTATAGCAGACAGAAAGATGATAAAAAGAAAATGTAAATAACCTCTACTTGATAGTAACTGCAAACCTTATGACTATATAAATTAACAATACATTTAAAAAAAAGACAGATGTCAAAAATGTAATTATAAAACATTAAAGAGGTAAAATCCGTGTCTTGTAATAACCTCCAACACTCACATCTATAAAATCCCCATAATAAGTAACATTTAATCTGCTACTGTTTGATTCTTTGCAGCATCTTGCATAAAGTGCTCTCTGGGAAAAAAGACATAAATAAAAGACAAAGTGACGGAAACCTGAGAAATAAACTCTGTCTTTACAGCATTCCTTCAGGACAAGCAGAACAGACCAAACAGTTACTCTCAGGCTTTTTTTTTAAACACGTATAAAGCTACAAATCGTAACGAGGTGAACAAGGCACCGCAGCCATTAAAGGAAGAACATCGTTCACTTCTGACTCCAGAGAGTTCGTGTGAACTCTGCAGCATTCAGGTGAATGAACAGGAAGTAAATATTATTCTGTCCGTCTTTGGTCCACCTTGTGTTGCGCCTCCTCACAGCGAGCTTTCCTGTGAGTTGCTGCCGACTATGAAGAGCGTAGCCGGGTCTTTGCTGGAGCTCTCCTCTCTGTGTTTCGACCGGTGAGGTTTGCTGGACTCCCCCTGAAGTCCTCCGTTGCTGCTGCCCGCCTCCGGCCCGACTTCCTCTCCCTGAGGTGATCTGCTCATGGGCACGCCGCCGCTCGTCTCCCCGTTTGAACTGACCTTTCTGGCCTTGGGCTTTTTCGGCTTGGGTTCTTTCGGATTGCCGTCGGGTGATTTGGCAGGAAGCTGTGGGGATTTCCTCAGCCGAGGTGGTGTTGGGGGTTGTTGGGGTTTGACGGCAAAAGGATTTATTCTGGCGGGAAGGTTTAGCTGCGCCACGCCGTTACTGATGATCACGTCAGTCAGGCAGTCGTCATCAGTCTGCTCCTTCGCAAAGTTGACAAACACCTGCAAAAAGGTAGCAGGGAAACAAATGAATGAGTCCAAGGTTACGTTTTTTTTAATTAATTTAAAAGTTAAAATTTTGTCTCTTCATCCAAGAATGCAGTTGTTAAAAACTCCATGGAAATGTTGGATTCCTGCTTCACATTAAGTTCATTTTACCAAGCATTAGTTGATATTGGTTGATTTATGGACAGCATGTTGATCATCATTTGCTACAGCAGCGCTCTCAAACCTTTAGCAACAAAATTTCTGTTTTCAGAGTAGCGAAGGCCTTCACTTCTGCTGCATCCTCTTCCTCACCTGATCCAGGGTGGTCTGCGAGACGGAGAAGTCCACGACGCCGAGCTCCTCGTAGTTGTTGGCCAGAAGGTCAAAGACGCGGGCCAGGCAGCAGGCGTGCGATGGCAGCTGGTACTGCAGGATGCTCTGGTGCCGCTCCTTCAGCTCGATGACGGGAAACGACGTCCTCATGTAGGCGTCAATGGGACAAGACTCGGCGTCCGGTTTGGTGTCCGCCAGACGGAGAATGATGGTGTATCCGTCTCCGAATCTGGACACAGGATGGAAGAAGATCAAATTTAAATGTCTTCCTCCATGTATTGAATCTTTCTTTAACACCAAACGAAGATAAATGAGAAGGTTTGCTGCTGCATTCCTTAAAAATCACCAAAAGTCACTCATTCACCTGAATAACATTCTGATCAATAAAATCCTGACAAAACTTTTTTTATCCAATATATTTATGAAACATTTAGCCAAAAACAAAGTCTTATCTGCTCGCTTTTGTCCTCAAATTGCTGTTAAATCTGCAGTGTCTAATTTAAATATCGCTGCTTATCAAAACAGGGCTGTGAAGGTTTTGGTTGGCTCTAGGTTTTTCCAAATTAAATCTTAAACAGGGATTTGACTTCATTCTGCACAGAAGAATAAAACTGTACACAAGTAAGAGCAGCACTGCTTCAAAATGTAACCAAAGTAAAAGTACTCCAGAGTGAAAAAAGGTTTCACAGGTACCGATTAATCATAAAGTCTGATTTAATATTTTAAAAAGTAATCAGACAGACAAAAATATAAAGTTTTTGGTTCTGGTATTTTAAAAATTCAGACAGATGGAAGTTTTCCAAGTTTATGTTTTGCAACATAAAACTTGAACCGATGCTCACAGTTTACTCTTTCTGCTTGATCTAAAAAACTGACACAACAGGCTCAGCAGACAGAAAATAACAGAAGAACTACATATGCTGTTTTTGTGCAATTTGCATTATTTTTCTTCTTTTGCTTATATAAATACAACCTTTCACTACAAAAACTGAAAGAGCGAAAATATTGGAGAATAAGATATTGAAAAAAAAAATGTCTCAGAGTACTTTTATAAACTTAAGATTGTATTTTAAGTTTTTTATATATGTGTGTATTGCTGTGTTGTGTGTGGCTACCGGTTCTTGAGGTGCTGCACGGATCCCAGACACTGAAATCTGCCGTTCACCATGATGGCCATCCTGGTGCAAAGAGCCTCACACTCCTCCATGCTAACGACAGGCAGAGAAACGACCTTTGATTATAAATACACATTTGTGAAAAAAGAACCAAAAAAAGAAAAAAAGTGTTTTTTGCTGTCAAAAAACACATTAGCAAGTGTTTTATTACCGTAATTTATTCATAGATATATCAAAACAGATTGTATGTGTTTGTGTTGCCAAGCAGATGCTAATTAATGCAAGTACAAATTGTCAATGCAAGTATTGAACATAATATATAGATAGAAATCACTAAGTATTTAAAATGTAAATCTGCCATAACGGAGACCAATATGGTGACAAATTGCTTTCATTATGATCCCTGAGAGCAACAACAGGAGGCTTCTGGCTCTGCTCTTTATTGTAACTTCGATACTCACCCGAAAAAAAATATTATAAAAAAAGACC
>NW_006800055.1:921258-925783 GCF_000485575.1 Poecilia formosa | reverse complement strand
GCACAAACCAGCACAAACGTAGCACAAACATTTGACACCAATTTTGTCTGATTTGAAAAAGGTGGGGGGGCCAACTTCCCTCAGGCCTCCGTTTTGGGTGTTGTACCTGTGAGACGTGAGGACGACGGCTCTGCCTTCTTTTGTGACACTCAGGATGCAGTTCCACAAAAATCTTTTGGCCTTTGGGTCCATCCCAGTGGTGGGCTCATCCTGCCAGCACAGAGAGAGAACTGTAATAAAAATGTAGATAAAACCAAAGCAGAGCCTCTCCTGCGTCTGCTTTGCTTCTGTACCAGGAATATAACAGGAGGCGCTCCGATCAGGGAGATGGCCGTGGAAAGTTTCCTCTTGTTGCCTCCGCTGTATCCTCCAGCCTCCATCCCTGCGTACTGGGTCAACCCCAGCTTCTTCACCCCCCACTGCGCCACCTACAGGCCAGAGAGGAAACGTCAGGAACAGGAAACTTAAAACTTTTCAACCTGAACTTCAAGGTAAAACTGTTTTTTTGTTGTTGTTTTTTTCTGGTTCGGTTACTTTGCCAACAGAATCCTCTGGAACCCCCCTGAGCCGAGCGTAGAGCTCCAGATGCTCCCAACCCGTCAGCAGGTCACTGATGGCATCAAACTGCGGACAGTAGCCCATCAGCTGGTGGACGCGCTCCATCTCCGTCTGCACACTGAGAAACGGACAAACAGCGTCTTAACAAATAAAGGTCCCGCTGATGGCGAAGGCTTCCCAGCCGGGGAGGTTCTGCACCTGTGCTGGTTGAGGAAAGCCTCTCCGTGTGTGATGGGTGTGTCTCCAGTCAGCATGCGAAACGTGGATGTCTTCCCTGCTCCGTTCACGCCAAGCAGGCCGAAACACTGAGGGGGAGACACAAAACGAAGTGGTGTCACATTAATCCAGTCGACCAGCTGGAACTGAGTGTCTAACAAAGAGTAAGTGTCCATAATCTCATGGTTCAGGAACATTATTCAGTAAACAACCGGTTCACATTTCATATTCATACTGCTGCACAGGTTTAACCCAATAACGAGCTTTTCAAATGCATATACCACAAGCAGGATTTGACAAATTGTTGATTTTCTGTCTGCCTTTGATTGCAGACTCTCTTAACAGTCTGGTTTTTATCTATAAATTGAGCATCATGACGCATCAAAACTATTCATGAGACAAAAAAAAGAAAGAAGTAAAAGATAAAAATAAAATCAAGCAATTAAATTTGTTGTTTGTTGTTATTAATTGTAGATCCAAAAAATGTAAATGATTTTCCACATTTGCTGCATTGAAATGAAGGCAACACATTTTCAATTCTGTTGATTTGAGTCACTTTCTTTAAAAACACTCGTTACATTCTGCCAAGTTTAATAAATTAACTAGAAGCTGATTTGGGTGCAGCAAAGTCAGATGTAGTTCTACTTATTATAAAAAGCTTGGCTATAAAAATACTTTGTTTTGTGCTTAAAAAATGTTTTTTTAAGAAAATTATGTTGGTAAAAGTTTTATCCTGATTTAAAAATAAATAGTTTGCACCACAAATGGCCGGTGGGTTACATTTTTGACACCCCTGGTTTTGAACCTTTAACATTATTGGGTGCGCTCTCAGGACGTCACTCTGATGGCTCCAAAGGTCAGAACTTAGCCGGGCTAAAAGGCTTTTCAATTTCCTGCCACCTGGAATAATCTGCAGAATTATTTGAAGTTATAATTTCTTTTGTTTTAAAGGACAGAGACATCAGATGACTCAGCTTCTTCCCTAATGTTTAGTTACATGGTGTCTCCTGGTTATGAATTGTCTGCATCTAGTTTTGCATTTTGGATTTGTTCCGTCTTATGCTGCTGTTATTGCCAGCTGTTTGGAAAAGGTTTTAATCTCAATTATTTTCATGGTTAAGTAAAAGATACACACATAAATACACAAACTTCACAAAATGTGGGAAAGCACAAGCGATTTTGTACGTTTCTCACCTCACTGCGGGGAATCCCGAGGCAAAGTCGATCTACAGCTGGCTTTTTTCCAGCTTTATAAACCTGAACAACAAAATAAAACACATTTATATTATTATATTCCAGACATAGGGGGCAATATTTAATAAATGAGGATTCAGGATACCTAATGGTAAATCCACAGTGCTAGCTGCTAATTTCAAGTAAATTTTCAAAGTACAGTAAACATTTCTACTAATATTTTATAATGCATTTGTTTATGTTACAAAGAAATTCCATAAGGATTTTAGATAACACTTAAAAATGCACAAATTTAACTTCCTACACTTGCTGTCGGTTGGTCATATTTCTGACAAATCCTCCGAAATCATATTTTAGGTCGCTAAAATAAATAGTTTAAGCATTTTGTACCTTGCTCAGATCAATCATGGTGAGGATATCAGACTGGGCTTTGCCACTTTTCACTCGCTCACGTTCTCTCGCTACGTCTTCATCCTCTGGACCAAGAGGAGGAAGCTGAGGATCGTTCCACCACGGCCTGGACAAACATGTTCTAGAGTCACTGACTCGATAATAAATCAATAGCCGTCTTTACAGCGAAACATCAGGGAAAACAGAAACTAAGTGAAATGTGTTCAAGATAAAACTTAAATCAAGCAGGGAATGGAAGATTGGGGTTTACCTGAAGTGAATGAAAAACTTGTACTGCAGGAGTATGGTGAAGATGAAGAAGATGACGCCTTCAGCTGCCATCGCAAACAGATTCTTCCCAACAAAGTCCCACTGTAGAGGGTGAAGAGTCGGTTTGCTTCCTGCAGGGGGACACAGAGGAGGAAGATCCTGACTTATGTAAACAAAAAACATTTTGTTTATTTAAACGGTCCCTCTATTATAGCACTACAGTGACAACAGGAGGCAAAAAGTAGAGCCGCTGCTTTCCCAGCTAGAGAGCTCAAGGTTTCCCCCAGAAAAGTTGCTGAGCCCGGTGGTTGGGCACCAGGGAAGTCATTTTTCTGAGTTAAAAAATGTTTAAAGTTGACAGGAAATTTGAAAATATCACTCAATAATTATATGTTATTGAAAGATTGGAGAATAAATATCTAACCCTGTAGTTAGTTAACTAAATGATCCACATTAAGGTTTTAAGTTAGCCAACTAGCTAGCCACATAAAGCCTTATACAGGCCTTATTTTGCACATTGTTAAACGGATACTTTAGTTTCAGTTACATTAACTCTTTCTTGGTGAACCCAAAGAAAATACAAACTCTTCAAACCCAGAAAAAAATGTCCAGGTGTGATGGCAGAATTATTCCTGATAATTACTTTTTATACCAAAGCCATAGGTATAGAAAACATTAACAGCAGACATGTTAGATGTGTTTCCAGATGAAGATAGAGATCAAAACCGTGGGTAAAACATTCGTACCCAGTCTCTGGAAGGCGTCGGCCAGGGCTTGGTTTTTAGCCATGTCGATGAGACCTCGACCCAGGCAGAAATGTGGGAAAATCAAAAACACTTTCTTTAAGATCCTGTTGACCTCGTTCAGATGCTGCAAGGACAAAATCCACACATATTAGAAACAATTAATGCTTTTAATGTACAAAGAAAAGCAGAGAAGATAAAGGTAAAACTTCAGTAACTTAAAACCTTTATGTGGTTCAGATGATTTTACCCTACATGTTCATCCAATATTTACTTTTTTCCAAATGCATCTCGGTGTATTTGTGTTTTTGCACCTTATCTACAAACAACTCCAAGACGAAGGTGGCGATGCTCCCGTTGATGCCGATGAAGAGGTTGATGGAAGTCAGAACGACATAAGCCGTGCTTGGAACGGAGAAAACAAAGGATGCTGGGTACATCAGAGGAGTGATGGACCACCTGTCAAAGAGAAACAAACACTGGATTTAGACAGGTTATTAAACAGACATAATAAAACATACAGAACAACAGGCACTTTCTTTTCAGAAAGAAATGAGAAGCAAAGTTTCCTGGTAACAACTCGACGTACCCGTAGAGGAGCAGCAGGAGGATCAGAGCCGGCAGGTTGGTGTCGGAGACGTAGGACTGCTGCTGAAAACTGATGAAGATCAGCACAACCATCATGGCCGGGACAGAATAGTTCAGCTGAGAAAAGGGAGGAAAATATAGGGGGAAAAAAGGGACAAACTTTTTATTTAAGCTGACCATTTGTCATTTTAATATCTACACTTGCAAGCATAATTTTAATGTCAATAAAAACTGTAAGAAAGGAGCTGAAAAATCCAAGTCTGATCACTTCAATCAGCAAAACAACATTGTTTTTATGTATATCTTTGAATGTTTTTATACACAGAAACAGCATTGAACGTTTTAAACTGTTGGTTAAAAATCAAACACGTCATTCAGCACAAATGTCTGTAATTTTGGGTTTTTAGTCATGAATTTCAATCATTACTTTTCCGATGTGAAAGGACTATTTTAAAAAGCAAGAATTTGTCTACAGGGTTGAATTTAATAAATAAATAAAATAATCAGGATTTTTCTTGCCGATACTGATACCGATCGCCCAGGAGGGCCGATCACCGATACCGATA
>NW_006800055.1:876649-920216 GCF_000485575.1 Poecilia formosa | reverse complement strand
GATTATGGTCGGTGGCCGATCAATCGGCACACCTCTAATTCTCTAATTGAAAGTCATGCTTAACTGAACTTGATTTTTCCTGGAAAAAAGAAAGGGTTAAATGTATCATGATATGATGTTCATGCTGATAAAGTGTTTATTAGTTACTTTATTCTTAATGTTATTAATATTTGAACACAATGAAACTCCAACTCCCTTTCATAAAGCAGCGTAGCTAAATTTTAAGAAAACTGTGGCTGCAGATTTTCTGAAGCTGTCTGAACTCTCACCATGTCCCAGGCGAAGTTGGCCAGCCAGTACAGGATTGGCTTCACTCCGCTGACAAACTGCAAATGTTTGGCTTTACTGACTCGCTCCTCAATCAGGAAGAGAACAAAACTGGCCGGCACGAAGGACATGGCGAAGATTACACAGATGGAAACCAGAACGTCCACTGAGGTCGTCATCCTGAAATGGGAAGAAAGAAAAAAAACACAAGAATAAAGACCAAACAGCTGGAGAAAAAAAAATAAACTTAAAGATCCACATTTAGTTTTTACATTTAGTTTTCTGTGAAAGATTTGGCAGCACTTTATTTGAAGTGATGTTCATAAGACTGACATGACACTGTCATAAAGATGAAGGAGTTTTTGTAAATGTGTTTGACTGCTGCCATTTGGTAAATAATGACACTTTTAATGCAAAGGTGACGCTTTTAGTGGACTTTTAATGCAACTTTGCACTAAAAGTGTCATTATTTACCAAAAGACACTTAATGTAATAAACATTTATGAAGACTCCTTCATGTTTATGACAGCGTCATGTCAGGCTTATGAACATCCCTTCAAATAAAGTGTTAGAAAAGCTTTTTATTCCTCCCAACATTTGTATCTTTGTACAATTAAAAACACTCTTTTTTTAAGCATTTCCTCGTATAACTACTCCAGTGGAGTTAGTTAGTTTACCAGATACAAGTATTTTTATTTATTTATTTATATTCAGTCACATTCAGTGACTTAGATTAATGTTATGTATATAAATATATGCATATATTATAAACTTGATCTCTTTTGCTTATATTTGTATCATTAATATTTAAAGCCGTGGATGGAGGAGCTTGTCAACAAATAAGCAATTTCCCCTGGAGAATCAATAAAGTCTATTCTATTTCATTCTGCATCACCAGACTTTGTGCTGATATTCACTGACATTGCTATTTCAGTAAGCTGCTCCTTGGTGAGGTTGAGCGGGTGATTGTAGACGGTGATGCCGTGTCTCCTCCGCTCCGGTCCGGGCGGCAGACTGGCTCTCAGCAGGCCGTTGTTCATCACGTTCACAAACGACACCATGGCGTGCCAGCCCTTGTTGTTGTACCACACCTGAGATGGAAAATTCAATTAAAACTCATAAAAGAGAGCGATGCTTTAAGTAGGAGAAGATGGGAAAGACGACCTCGAGAGAAACTGTTCACCTTGACGTTGTTTACGGTGTGCATTTCTCCCAAAAACCCCGGCAGCTTCTTCAGCAGCCGATCCAGTGAACTGCCCTGTGGTCCGAACAAACACGTTTAGGCATGAGATATAAACGAGGTTAAAAATAATGTAATGACACTAAAAAGGACAGGGGGAATGTGTCTCCAGGACATTGTCATGTTTTTGGGAGAGATCGCACCCTACTGGTCGGAGGTGATAATGGAAATCAATACTATAATGGACTAAAATGTACGATCAATGTAATTATCTTTTTTTTTATTGTGAACGTGCTCACATTGGGTTTTACTTTTTTTTTAATCATTTAATTGCTCTTGTCCAACTAGATGCTCTGTAACTTTGTTAGTTGAACGTTAAATATTTCTAAAACTGCAAAAACAAGTAAAAAAAAAAAAGAGGATTTAAAAAAGAAAAAAAAAATATGTATGTGTGTGTGTGTGTATGTGTGTATGTGTGTATGTGTGTATGTATGTTGTGCACCTGTTCTACTTGGTATCGAGTCCTGATTGCCATGATGGAGTCCTGGAGATGCTGGACCTGAGAGACATTCTGGCTGCTGCTGCCTCCGAGAGAGAAGCCTCCATATCTGGAAAAAAACAGAAAATTATTGCTTTAGCCAAACCTTGTAGTTTGATTTCAGCTAGTCAAATTAATTTAATCGTTTAGTCTAAATGAACTCTTAGTTCAGACAAAAATAAATTATCTTTATGAGTTTACAAGATAGTATTTCTCTAATTTTTATATGAAGGACATCTGTAGTTGCACTAGACTCTCTTTTTAATTAAAATATTCCATAATTAGTTTTGCTATAATCTGCAGTAAACATGAATTTTAAATGTTTCCCGATCATTATTTTTTACACCCTGAAATGGTAAAGAATTTTTTAAAAGTTAATTTGAGGTGTTTTTAAAAGTAGCAGATATATCCTACTACAATTGAACCTTAAAAAACTTCTTAAAACAAGAGAGTAAAATTTGTATCTTTAGTTGTTTTTAAAAAAGAAAGCTTAAATTCTCACCTGAATTCGTTCACCCACTTCTTGGTTTTAAGGCTGAAGGGAAACAAAGCTAAACTCTGTTAGCATTCAGACTTCATGTAATGATAGAAAAATAAAATAATAAGTTAAACTCTGCAGAATGTTACGAAAACATTGTAAAATATAAATATTTATAAGAAGAAAATCATTGCCAAAACAAGTGATCAAATAGTCTGCAGTCTTGAAGTGAGCTTTAGATTTTTATTATGAACAAGATCAGATGACAATAACTAAGCAAATTAAACATAAACCCTCAGATTTATCTGCTTTCTGTAAACTTTTCATATTAAATGCTTAGTTTAAAAACCACCTTTTCTTGAGGATTTGCGGGTAAGTCTTCACCAGGTAATCTGAGATGTTATGCCTCGTCAGATTCTGGAGAATATCCCCAGTGGCTCTCTTCATCTGAAATTAAAACAAGTTATAAAAAAACACAAGGAGAAACTACTGAAATAAGACGCAGTAAGTTTCATTGTGAAGCAGAAAGGTCAGCGTTTATGTGGTTCCACCCGAGTAAAACCCGATCAGGAGCCAGATGACCCACCTGTGGAGGGGGAATCCCACCGGCGCCGTCCGGGCAATCCGGAAGCATCCGGCGGGAGTCCTCCGTGCTGCACTGACATTCTGGGGAAGGTCTGCCTCTGGTCCAGTTGCCTTGGCTCAGCATCTGCCAGGTGGAGAACGACATCTGGGGCCGCATGAAGAGGCCCCCCCTCTCAGGTTCACACTGAGGATTCCTGCAGCGGGGAGAACATTTGGGTTCAAAAGAATGCCTGCAGACATAAAATGTCGGCTGCATCCTCTTAAAAAAAAAAAAAAAAATATGGGATCTAATAGAGGGATCATTTGTTGACTGCCTGTAAACGCTCACTGGTTGCCATGTATGGTTAAAATACATTTACCGTATTTTCTGGACTATAAGCCTCTACTTTTTCCCCCCATACTTTGAACCACGCTGCTTATAGCCCGGTGCGGCTTTTCTGTGGATTTTTATTCAACCACCAGGGGGCGCTTTAGCAGGAAGAGAATCATGGGAAGTCAAAATTGGAAACCAAAGAAGAAAGTGCTAATTTACATTTAGAACAAGCACATGCTAGCAGCAGGCACGACGGAGAAATGTTTTCAAACTCATACCCCCTCATCATGGAAACCGCATGAAGAAGTTCATATGATGCAGCTTTTATTTTGAAGGCTATCGATCTGGCAGTACAGGAGGGAAATAAAGCCGCTGGGCTGCGTCCTTAATAGCAGATTTATTATGGAAAACAGAGAGCAGCGGAGATACCAGCGGCTTATATAATATGTACGTGTGGCGTATATATGTAAGTTTCCAGTTTAAAAAAAAAAAAGCTTTGTGGGTGCGGCTTATAGTGAGTTGCGCTCTATAGTCCGGAAAATACTGTACCTTGCTGTTTTAATGTTGTCTGGCATGTTGTCAGTGTACGATAACCGTTTCACACAGCGAGACGAAATAAACTGACATCAGTGAGTGAGATCCACCTGCATTTAATGACCATTTTCTCTCTTTGACGAGAGAAAATGTCCCAAACGTTGGACATTACTTACTTACGGGCAATATTAAAGCAACCTGTTCACAGTGAGACATGTCGAGTCCCTCTAAATGACACAAAATGAGCATTTTCAAAAGCCTGCAGATTGTTAAGTCGCTGCACTGTTACCTAGCAACCCTACGAGAGCCCCGCCCGTTACCTAGCAACCCTAGTGGAGCTCCAGCACATTTGGTGTTTGCCATGTTTAGAGAAATCATGTTACGTTTTGTTGTCGTCCTGCTCTTCTCTCTGCATGCACTTGGTGCCAAAACCCGGCTGGTCCAGCAGAGCCTCCAGCAGGTTCTCCATGGCTGGGTTGCCAGGATCGTCGTTGCTGAAATTATTAAATTGGGAGGTGGGTGAATGTGTCAGCCACTGACTGATGTACCTGGATGGCTGAGGAACGTTCGGTCTCACCTGAAGAAGGTGTACTGATCTCCATACATCCAGGGCTGCAGCTCCAGGGGGGGGTACTTCCCAAACGGAGGAACGATGAGGCTGAAGAGCAGAGCGATCAGCACAAACACAGCTGGCAGAACAATCTGAAAATTAAATCAAACAGGTTAGTACTTCTGTCAACAAGCAAGACGTTGACATTGTATGCTAACCCTAACCTCAAATCTATTTCTGTGAGAGATTTTAAATGGCCTCGTTCACAGATTTAGTTGTTAACGTCCAGTTTGTTCATCCGGTTGGCCCGGCAACGCCTGTGCAAGCTTTGAAATCATCCACAAGTAACTATAACTTTAAAAATTTCTAGTTTAGTGCGACTGATGATCATTGTAGTACTTGATCACTCGTGGGATTAATTGAATCACTTTCTGCAGGTTTTCCATTCAAGACTTTTTATATAATATTAGCAACGCATTAAAATAAATAGTTAAATTCCTGTCTCACCTGAGCGAAGAGCCCCCGGCGGCTCCGTCGAGCGTACAGCCAGCGTTTGACGAAGAGCGCTCGGAGCTGCTGCCACGTCAGCCACCAGCCGGTCAGCGGCATCCCGCCTCGCCCGTCTTCACTCAGCGGGTCCGTCTCCTTCGGTTCTGCAAGAAAAAACAAGGTGTAAAAATTCACTGATGCATATGGAGGATAAAGGAGTGAGAAAACAAATTTTCCCAGGAATTATTGTGATAAATCATCATTTTTTTGTTTTAGGACCATTTTCAAGTAATATACTGATGGTGACATAATAATCCAAGTTAGCTCCCTCTAAGACCAATAAACTTCAAGTTTGTATAAAACACTCCACTGTCACTGGAAGATATTTTAAATATCTAAAATAAAACACAACAACCAAAAACAATAAATAAAACCACACACAACTGAATCCATAAATAAAATATTATAATTGGGCTCATTTAAATTTATCATGTAATTAAATGATTAATTATGAGATGCTTACTGAGAATATCTTGGACCTGCAATATCTCTTCTTGAACACTAAAACATTTCTCATTCATCTCTTGTACAACATTGCAGCAACTTTCACCACCATAAAAACCAACATTTGACATTATATACATTTTACAGCTATTTTTACCTAAAGGACGACATATAACACCTTAACCTGAAGCTCAGACAGCAAACCAGGATCAGGCTGTCATTCTGCAAACTGATCTGTTCAACTACTTCACTGATTTCTTAGTTAAGTCCTCAAAGATGCCTTAAAGGGAAATCAGTCATTTCCATCCACACCACACATCCATACACTGATGATGTTACAGGATAATCGTCAGACAGAAACGAGGCTGGCATTTCACGCCATCGGCAAGGCGGGTTGATTGAGAATCGAACCAGCGACCCATGGATTGCAGGGGGAACTCTGACCGCAGTCGACCCAAATACAATTTTAATAAAAATTCCTTTAAAATTGCAGCAACTTAACGATGCAAGATCAACAAAAGCACATCTTGAACAGGTAGGGAATCTAGTTTTATAAAACAAACCCTTTTGCTTCCTTTTAGGATTGTCCAAAAGTGGTAAACTTTAAGTACCTTTCTTACGAAGTCTTTTCCTTCCTGGCAGCATTTTGGAAACAAAATGTCCAACTTTCAGTCAAACATTAGACCAGTTTGATCTTCACAGTACAAATCTGGACAGAAGTGGCTTTGAGTGATGGAGTTCCCACCTGGTTCTGGTTCCTCAGCAGATGGATCCTGAGCTTTTTGCCCCGATGGCTGCGGGCCACTGGGCTCTTCTGCTGGCTGCTCCGATGCTGGATCAGCATCCACTCCGGTTTCCTCCGCCACTCGAAGAAAGATCTGAAAATCAGCACAATTATTGTGTAAAAATGGAAGTAATGGTGGTACAATACACTCAAAAAAAAAAAAAAACTAAAGCTCGATGTATTTTTGTTCTAGTTTCCTTAATATTGATTTAAAAAGTTCTAGTTTGTCTGGCAGATTCTTTTCACTGCTAATAAGACATTTCCCTATGTTATAGGTGAAATCATTTGCAACTGGGACAAGTAGTTTTTCATCTACATTAAGGAATTTTTACTTAAAACAAGATTCTACATCTTGAAATAAGAGAAAATTAACTTTATAAGTAACTTTTTCTCAAGTGTATTAAAATATTTGCACTAAAAGCTGGACTTAGTGCAGTGTAATCTCTCCTGTTACAGGCCCAAGTTTAAAGCACTGTTCTGACATAAATCATAATTAACATATTTTTAACATCAGGGAAATAATGCAAGACAGCTGCATGACACCTGGTGGCGCTAAAACCCACACAGCAGCTTTTTAAAACACACCAGAGAGCCATGGAGTGTGTCTAACTCATTCAGAATAAACCTACTAAGCTCATTAAGACCACAGCCGCTCCATAAATATCCAGCTTTCATGATAAGACGCTGCTGTGCTTGCTCTCACACACACGCACACACACACCAAGTGAAGTCAGAGGGCGACTCTTCATAGACACAAGCTGCACTGCTACGTTATGGTGCAACTCTGCTTCTCCTCCTGCCGTTTTGTTGCAACATGGCAGCTTTACTGGTTGCATTCAAAGTCAGCATCCTCTTTGTTAAATACTTTTGAAAACTGAATCATCTATAAATAATCTAGGGCTGCAACTAGCAATTATTTTAGTAATCGATTAATGTATCAATTATTCTGATATTTAATCAGATAAAAAATATTGTCTCATTTTGCAGATTTTACATTCACCTACTTAAGCCTTTTCTATGCAGCATTAGAAATACATTAAGAGTTGGACATAAATAATTAAATTCCTTTTTTAGAAACCCCCAAAAAATTAACATTTAATGCCTAAAGTCCAGGAACATAACATTTCTTTGGTGAATTTTTAAAAAATGCCACTTGTGGAGTTAGATGACATAGAAGTCGGATTAAATGCGATACGACCGCTCAGACTGCAGACGCTTCGAAAATAATCTGATGCATTTGCATAAGATAATAATACTTTATTGATCCCCAAAGGTGGTGGAATTTTGTTTGTCGCAGCACAGCACACAACAAAACTTAAATAAATAAATAAATAAATAAATAATAAATAAAGTAAAAATAATAATAATAAGTAACAACTAACAGTGATAGTCCATTAAATATTAAGTGGCTGAAATTTGATTTTTTTGGGTGAAAAAAAATGTATTTGGTTTCGCTCAGAATGCCAGGAAAAAGTCATACAAGTCACGTATGGACAGAAATATCCGAGTTTGGTTGTGAAGGTATCCTGAGTTTCATAGTAACCGGTCATTTTTCATGACCCACCTCCTCCAGCGTGCTGTCTGACAGGCCGTAGCTGCTGACGCCCAGCTCTGGAAGCCGCTCGTCCAGTTTGGAGAGGAAGAGGCCCAGACTGCCGTCCTTGGCGGCTGCTTGCGGCAGGTTGATCACGGCTTCTCTTCTAGACTCCTCCACTAACCTGGCGCCAGGAATATGCTGCTGCACCAGCGCCAGCAGAGCTGCCATGTCTGCCAGAAAGATGATCAATCTGACAAGAAACTGGTTCTCATATGAATAAAACATTAACAACAATTCTGGGTCACTCTGGATGTCAGTGGGCCGGTTAGTACTGGGTAGCTGCAGATTCCTGAAAACCAAATTAAGACCTTTTTTTAAACCTCCTTGAATAAAATTTCAGACCGAAAAACCATAAATATAAGGGATGTTTGGGGAACTTGCTGCATAGCAGAAACTGAACCAGGCTTTGTGTTTGTCACCCTATTTATGCCTTAACCCCATAGAGCCTGGATTAAAAGCTATCTTGCACGTAGCCTCAGATATGTCGCAGCACAAGACAGACAGTGGCGAAAACAAATGTCAACTGCACTTACCCATAACGAAGGTAAAAAATTTAATCTAGGTAGCTAAGTTATATTAGCAGCTAGCTCCTGTTACACTGTAAAAACACAATATCTTACCAATCATTTTTAGTCTAGTTTTTATGCAAATCTCTTATTAAGCCTGAAATGAGACAAGATATAGATAGATAATTCCTTCACACTGATGAAAAGTCTTCGTTCCAATAACAAATTATTTCACTTATAGGAAAAATGGGATTATATGGGAAATAATTTGCCAGTAGAACTAGAACTTTATCAATATGAAGGAATTTTTGGTAACACTTTATTTGAAGGGGTGTGCATAAGAGTGACATGACACTGTCATAAACTTGACATAAAACCTGTAATGAACATGAAGGAGTCTTTATGAGTGAGTGTCATTCGCTAAATAATGACGCTGCAAAGTTGGCTCCTGTAATTGACTTTTATTGCAAGTTTTAATGGAACTTTGCACTAAAAGTGTCATTTTTTACCAAATGACACTTCAGGACAACAGTCGTAATCGTTCATAAAGACTCCTTCATGTTCATGACAGATGTTATGTCATGTTTATGACAGTTCAATGTCAGTCTGATGCACATCCCTTTAAATAAAATGTTATTGAATTTCTACTTAACTACATAACAGGCTTATGCATCTCATTTAAAAGTTACTTGTAAGTTAGTTTTGTCTTATTTCAAGTTTGGGTGGTTCAGACTGTCAGACCTAAGATATTTGGTCAAATAAATAAAAAATACAAAAAGACTTTGTGTTTTTGCAGTGTAACCTTGACAGAAAAGTCCGTCAAGAAAAGCAAATACATTAAATAGTCCTCCCATGACAAAATTTAAGACTCGGGATCAATGTATTAAAGGCCAACTTACGATCTTTCAATGAATTTAATATAATTTAATGCCTTATTTCAGACAGACACATTTAAGTCATTTTAAGGAAGTTCAGACATCCTTGAATACTCACAGGAACTGGTGTCCTCACTTCCCAGTCCGGTGTCTTCACTCAGTGACGACTCACTGTCCTGAAACATGAAGCAGAGTTAGAACCCGTCCTTAAAAACACGCCCACAGACCCAATTTCAGATTACAAGCAAACCTTTACTAAAGGAGGTAGCTTGTTGGTGCTAGTGCTGGCACTGGTGCAGATACTGGAATAACTGGGAGTGCTGGTGCTTAGCTCCTCCCTCTTCACCAAGGTCAGGTAGTAACCAGATCCCAGCTTGGATTTGAGGAAGAGCGGCGATCCGCTGCAGCAGAGTTTCCCCTTGGAGATGATGGCGATGCGGTCACCAAGCAGCTCCGCCTCATCCATGTAGTGAGTGGACAGAATGATGGTTCGATCTGACGGTTTGAAAAAGAAACAAACATGACTAATGTTCACATGTTCATGCCATTTCTGTCAGTTTATTCATGTTTAGTTAATTAAATTGTGTTTTACAACTTATCTGCTCATTGTTAGCGAATGGTTTCAGCTTAGGACTGGACAAGATGAGTGAAAAATAAAATCTGTAATTTTTTTGTAACGGATCCGATTTACAATTTCAATAAGATTTTATTTTTCTTGTTCTCTTTTCTGGGAAAAAAAAATCTGTATTTTCAAAAAGTGGCTTTAATTTCAATCCCTCTCTTTTGAGTCTTATGGCCAGTTTAATTATGAGAAGAAAGCTATGATATCAGTAGAATAAAGTTGCAATATCACCAGAGGAAAAAAAGTTGTTTTAAATAAAAACAAAAAAGCTTGTGGAGTTTTGAGGACCTTACCTAACCCACTCAGTCGTTTGAACAATCATTTCAAAATCCTGCTTCTGACTATAAGTGGGTGCTGATGTGTTAAAAGACTAAACATTTCCAACATTCTTCATTTGAAATTTAAATTTTTTGATATTTTTCTGTAGAAGTAAAATTACCACTTAAAACTTTATTCTCATATATTCTCATATATTACTTCAACAAGGAGACAATAATAAATCTGTATCCTTGTAATTAAAACTGTAGAGTGTCTAATGTTCTGTCGTAGAGTTGACCTGAATTCAAAATCTAAATAAATAAAAACTGCAAGAGGCATTTGTCAAACAAGATGGCGGCTCTGGACGTGCCGACATCACTCTGAACAATGGAAACCCAAGAAAATAAAACAACAATAATAAACTTCCATAAACTAAATCTTTAAAACCAAAAAGTTCAACGACAGGATGTAATCGATTTATCACTCAGCTGAACTTCAGCTGTTAAAATGCGTCTTCATCTGTTCTCGCCTCTCATTACTGGTGACAGTCACTGGTACCTTCGCGATATTTGAGCAGCAGATCCCAGATCCCTCTGCGGGAGTACGGGTCGACGCCAGCTGTGGGCTCATCCAGGACGACCACTTTGGAGCCGCCAACAAATGCGATTGCCACAGAAAGCTTCCTCTGCATTCCACCTGAGACAAACACAAAACAATTCCCTCTTTTACAAAGAAAAACAAACAAATCTAACTCATATAAGTGCAGACTTGATTCATTTTTAGATTCTGGAGTTGAAGTCGGTGACGCTACCAGAGAGGTTTTTGGTCTGATCATGACGCTTGTGCAAGAGGCCGACGTCCTCCAACAGAGCGCTCATTTCAGCCATCACCTGTTCTTCAGGCAAACCCTTCAGGCAGCCATAAAACCACACATGCTCCTCCACTGTCAGCCTGAGCGACAAACAGAGGGAGGGAAAAGCTAAGCTGAAATTAAATTCATTTCTACTTGAAGTTTCAGTTGAACCTTTCCTAACTTTTTTTTTTTTTACAACCCATGAATAAGGTCAAGTTTTAGAAATGGTTCAATACATTTTACAAATCTGACAGAAAAAGCTTGAAGTCTTTAACACAGTATCTTTTTTTTTTTTACATCTGAATTCAACATTTGTCGCAAGAAACAAAAAGCAGCCTACGCTTTAGGTATATAAAAAAAGGAAACTATAAGAACCGTTTGTGGCTTTAAGTGAGTTTTATACAAACCTAGGAAAAAGACTGCAAAGGCTGCAGATTCCTGGTTTAGATGTTATCGACACTATTTACATTTGTAAATGTGATCCGAACATTAATAGGTACTGCATTAATCACTTTAGAAGCAACTTAAAAACATTTAAATTGACATTTCGTTTGAGAAAAATGTGGTAGAAAGACTTGTTTAACAGATTTGAGGGCATTTAGGACAAAAACCAACTATTTATACTGACAGCTTAGCATCAGATGTTTTTAAGCGATATATTGATAATGGCATAATAATGCAAGTTCACCCTCTCAAAGATCAATAAACTTTAATTTTGTAAAGAACATTCTAAACTGGAAGAAAAAATACATAAATAAATAAATTTAATGTCATAAACAACAAAATGGAGATAAAAAAAAACCCCCCCAACTCTGTAAATAAAACGAATTAGCAAATCTCTGTAACCAAAACAGCTCTTAAAAATATTTATCATTAATTAATTAGTGACAAGCTAATTGACATGGTGTTTTTGCTAAACCAATAAACCTTCAAGAATATCCAAGTCTGCTATTTATTATCACCCAACTTTATGCACTCAAATACGTTTTTAGACTTTAGAAGCGTATAAAACCTGCCTATAATGCCTATTTAATCTTTAAATTTTTTATCCTTACATGTCAAAGAGGACGTTGTGCTGCGGACAAACTCCCAGCGTCTTCCGGATGATGTCCATGTCGTAGCGGATGTCCATGCCCTTCACGTACACGGTCCCAGAGGTGGGAGGGAACAGCCCAGTCAGGACGGATCTGACAAACAGAATAAATGTCCAGACAATAAATTAAATCATAATCTCTGCTGTTAGACACAATAAGTCTAAAACAAAAGCTTGCTCTGATCATCCAATTCACTACTTTCAGGTCATTCTGGAGTAAATTTCACAGAAGAAATAAGTTTCAGCCTCACATGGTGGTGGTTTTGCCGGCTCCGTTGTGGCCAAGGAAGGAGGTGATCTGCCCCTCGAAAAACTTCAGATTTAGATGGTTGACAGCAATCTTCCCTCCCTTCTTGTAGATTTTTACCAAATTTCTGATGTTCACGCCAAGATTCAATTTGTTGGGTTCTGCTTCAATGTGATCTGAACACAGATATAGACATCCTCAGGGTTGCAAGCGAATTTAAAGATGGCATTTTATGTTTCCTTGAACAAGACAAAATAAATCTATGTTCATTTTTTGCACAATCACTCTTATATAATGAGATTTTAGCTTCATCTTCTTTCAGAACGAACTGTTTTTAGGGTCTCTGTCACTTTAAATCCAAATATTTCTGGAAAGCAGAAGTAGACCCTCCTGCACAGCCAACAAGAATGCAGAAAGTTGTTTCTGAATTTTAAGTCAACAACAAAACATTTGTCTTTTCCAGCAGCTGTAAAACCAGCTGGCCAAATGTGTAGGAGCTGATTGGGTTGCTAGGTAACCGTGAGGGGCTTGGCTGGGGTTGCTAGGTAACGGGGCTGAGCACAGAATTCTAGCTGCCATGGTCAAGACAGCTAAAATTTAAAACCCAGTTTAACTCTCACAGGTTCAATTTAAAACTAAAGAGGTTTAGAGGCAAACAAAGCTGTTGAAACAAACCTTTAAGTTTTTAATCAAGTGTTTATTTATTTAGTCATTGGTTCAGTCACAAACCTGATAACCAAACTGATTAATGCTTGGTAAAAACTTGAGTTGTAAACATAAATCAATTAATTTCTCTTATTTTACAGAAATGCACATAATGCCGTAGGAAACCGTTTTTGTACGTTTCTTTTTCTCCCATATCAATTTTCAGCCTTTTCAATATCATTGAAAACTAGACTAAGAACAAATAAAGATGGAAACAACAGTTATATTTTCACAGGAGAAAAAAATAAACTAAAATGAAAACTCAAAATTAAATTTAGCCATCTTGTTTTCCCAGGCCTTACTGCTTAACTGGCTTACACTCTCAGCCTGTTACCACAATTTACTTAATGGGCTTACGCTTAGAAAACCGCCAGTGCAGTCTTATAAATCACAGAGCTGCAAAGCTACAGCTGTGTTTCTCTTGACATTTTAAATTTCACTTCCCTTTCAGAAGCGCAGCCGCTTCTTGTACCTTCATCCTGATGGGTGGGAGCTGGAGGGATCGGCATGCCTGCTTCTAAAGGAATCCCACCCCAGTAGTTGAGCTGAAAGATGAAGTACCAAGGCCTGGGGATGCCATACTGACCTGAGAATACATTCACACACATGTGTCTTCACACCAAAACGATAATACTGGGTAGTTTTTGTTTAATTATTGCAACAATATTCTTAACTATGACACAAACAGTAGTGATCTCTTTAATGCTGGGGTGTTAAAAGTGTGGCTCCTGACCACAACTCAAAAATATTAGCAATATGCAAAACGCCTACTATAAATACATAAATGTGTCCTACCAGGAAACACTGCTTCAATGTACCAGGCTGCAATGGCGTAGATGAAGGCGTCTACGTAAAGCATGGATATGGAGGTGGTGAAGCTGTACGAGTCTCCTTCCACAGGGCTGGTCCGCAGGTTGAACCACTGGATCCCCACGCCTTGCTCCTCGTACTGAGAGAAATACTCACAGCCAAAACCAAAGGCCACAGGAGACAGGAAACTCTGACAGAAACAAGGAAACGCATGCTGTTAATAAAGTATTCACAAGCTTTTAACTTTAACGTTTTAAATACACAAACATCATTATTGATTCTTTATACTCCAGTTAACAATTAAATGATTGACGATTATTTAAATAATCACGCTTAATCGTTTTAACCCTATGCAGGAGATTTCCGTCCACTCTTTTCTTTCTTCAATTTCACAATCATTAAATACTTTATGCACGTTAATCTCTCAATAAAACACATTTAAGTTTGCGACTTTGTTCAATAAGAATCACTAGTTTTTAAGTTCAATGAGGGCAGAATTTGTTCAAAATCAGGCAGATGTAAGTAATCAAATAAAATAAAAAAATAGTAAATATTGAACTTTAGAAGCAGACTCACAGCTAAGACCCTGTGTGTGGTGGTGAGGTGATCTCTCCAGGCGACACACAGCACATAGGGCAGGTAGAGACTGAAGTAGATGAGCCCTCCACAGGCAGCAGCCAGGTTGGCTTTGGAGAAAAAGGTGCTGATGAGGAAACACTGCATGATGGTGGCTGTGGCAAACGCCGTGAGGAAAAAAAAGACCACAGTCGGGTCGCTGTAAGGCAAAATATCCCCCCACTACAAAAGGAGAGAGAAGGGTTTTAGCAGTCACCGCACAGCAACATACTGATGGGAGCAGAAAAGTTGCCAAACCTTAAGGAGGCCAATGAGCAGCACAGCAGAAATCAGGAAGGGGACGACGCTGCTGATGAACCAGCTGAGCCACAGCGTTCCTGTGCTGAGACCCATAATCCTCATGGTTTCCTTCAGCCGGGCCTCCTTCTCATACACCACGCCTTTAATGATCATGGCCACCGAGTAGATCCACGCCAGCGTCATGAAGAGAGGCAGGGAGCGGTTCAGCACTCGAAGGAAGCTGAATGAAAAACGTCAAATGCAGTTACTCCTGCTACGAAGGAGGAAGAAGGAAAACATAAGTTTTCTGATTTCTTTCTTTTTGGAGAAAAGAAATATGTGTGGATAAATTCCCTCTGCTCAAAACTCTGTAAACAAAACTACATGCATGTTAATACTTAATGTGGAAGATCAGGATGCATTTCTAATGACTTTTATATTTTTATTACATTTTTGGGGCCCTGGTGAATGTCTAACAGCTTTACTCACACATCGTCCACATAACAGGGATATGGCATCTGCTGGACGTAGATGCCGGTGGTCTGTTTAACTCCCGTTAGGACATAACTCACAGCTCTCTCTACCAGGTCCTGAATGTAGACAAAACCGCCCCAAATGTAGCGCATGTCGTCGAACGGGTCGGCAGCTGGACCCGGATCCCAAAACCTGGAAAAAAAAAAAATACATTTTTAAAACCAAATCAGATTTTTCTTTTTCTTCAAACAAACCATAATGCTGAGTAAAAACTGCTCTGATCCTTGACGCATTTATTGTTTTTGACCAACTACAAAAATGTTCTATAGCGTTTCTGCATGTTTCACCAACTTGAATTTCAGACTTTTTAAGACATTTATGAATATTTTATATAGTAGTAGTGCCAAGTATTTTTGAACAGAATGAATGTGGCATCGTAAAGGTTGGCAACAGAGGTACAAAGATCGTCCAGCAAACTGGCGATACATTTACACTTACCCTGATAGATGCAAAAGGCTAGCTAGCTAGCCGCTAGTTAGCGGTATCCTCCATTGCCTTTAGTTACAGAATGCAATGAAGATGTCTGCATGTGACTCAAATGTTTGCCTGACAGAAAAGTCACACCAGTAAAATAAATTACATAGAATTTGTTTGATTAAATCGTCTTGGCACCATAAAATGTAAGACCTGTTATTTAAACCTCACTTACTTTTTACTTTCTAATGAACTTAAAACATTTTAAGACCTTAAATTTAGATATGTAACAGGGTTTCATTTTTAAAATATTATCAATTTGAAATTTGTCACAAAAAAAATTCTTTGAATTTATTTTTTAAGTTGTTTCTTCAGACATTTATTGGTGTTTTAAGTTCTGTTGTGCTGCTCTTGGCAGTTGGTGGTTACCATAGTAACCGGTAACTGATAGCTCCTCCCCCTTTTTTCTGTTGCCGTTGGTAATTGTGGTAGTCTTAGGACCAGCTCTGTGTTTTCTTTAAATGTATTATATTTTAACATATAATTATAATTCCTTATTATTTCAACGGGGGAAAAAGATAACATCCCAACTCAGAAGCATAAAAGGCTTAAATGTAAGAAGAATCCTCAGCACCTGTCTTTAATCTTATTGGTCTTGGTCACATCATCGATGTCCATTCGAATCTTGTAGGTGACGTGGGGCGGGAGCTGCGACGAGGACGTGTTGGGCAGCAGGAAAACCACACCTGCCCAAAACTGCCTGTCCTCCAGCAGCTCCAGAGCTCTGTCGATCAGCTGACCCTCCGAGTCCAGACCCTCCAGCTTGTCCAAGCTGAAACACTGACAAGAAAACGCACAGGAAACAGCAAAGATACTATTTAATATCTTCACAATATTCAATTATGTATATATATATGTACATATATGTTTCTTGAAATATCAGATGTGATTCAAAACTTTTGTATTGCGTAGATCAACAATGTGGAAACCTTGGAGACTTGTGAAAGCGTGCCGATGGTGTTTCCAATGTTGTTGTAGACGTCCAGCCAGGTCGGCGGCGCTCCAGGTTTCCTCGGCGTGTCCGGCGACGGCGTGGACAGGAAACGAACAATCCGCGACGCCGTCCACGTTGTGTTTTCCAAACGCATGTTCACCAAGACTGCAATTTCTGGACGGCTCAGCAAATTCTGTTGCAAACACAAAAGAAGCTGGTTTAAACAAAGACTTTCCAGCATGAAATGCGTCGTTACACTCTAATCCCTCATGCCGCATATCAACAGAGGACAAATCCAACCTTCAGCAGCTGAATCTCCACACTGGTCTCCATGTAGTTCTTGATTTCTGGTCCCACCTCCATCCAGGCATCATTCAGATCCTGAAGAATCTGGAGGTCTTCAAATGTTTTGTTCACCTACAGAAAGTCGGGTCAAAGATGAATGAAAGGATTATTTTCCTAAACAACAATAACGACTTGTGCAACAGACAAACAAGAGTTTGGTACCTCTTTCATGACTTGTCGAACTACAGGAGTGTCCGGTGTGTACAGCAGCTTCCCGATGAACAGAGGTTTAATTCCTCGCCACACGATGCGAGAAAGAGGATTCGACTCCAGGGTTTGAATCAAACTTTTGCAAAAAGGTGCTAAAGAAGTAAAAAAAAATAAATAAAAAATAGGAGAAACTTTAACCAAGCAAAATGGCACTACTAGAACGAGATCACTGGCTAAAAAAAACAAACAAAAAAACACAACATAATAAATGCAGGAAGTCTTACAAATAGATTTGGTTTTTCTTTGTGGCTTAAAATAAAAAAAAGGCCTGTTAGGTGGTAAAAACTTTCAAACAAAAAGAAATTTGAAGGGTAAGAAGATGGATGCATCTGTGATCTTCACCTCGCGAATACTAATCAGCAAAGGTTTCCATTTAAGAATAAAGGCACTGAAAACCCTGATCAGAAAAGCGTCTTACTTGTGTTGTTGTCGGTGTCCAGCACCACGTCCTCCGTGTCGTTTCTGCCTAAGAACGACCTGATGTTGTTGTCTTCATACCAGTTGAGCGACGGGATGCGTTCACCGCCACCTTTGGGATGGCCGCACATGATCCTTGAAAAAGCTCTGAAGCTTTCTCTGGGCAGAGCTGTGCGGTTTTCAGGAGACAGAAGACTAAGAGCCGCGTTCATTTCTGCAAAACTGGAAAGGGAGGACAACTGAGGGAAGGAATAATGAAAGGCAGAAGGGGAAAAGAAGTCACAGGAAACGTCAAGTTAAGAAAGCAGTGATAAATATGAACAAATTATCGATACACCAAAGTAAAAATGTTCTCACATCGTCTATGAGGACAGCGAGCTCCTGGGAAACCGAGCTGATGGCCTGACTGACGATCCTGAGCTCATCGGCGCTGCCAATTAGACGGTCTCTCTGTCAAACATTTAAAAAAGTTTTAATTAAGTTTTGGAAGATGAGCTGAGGGAATTCATCACAAAAATATATCTTTTATATTTTAAATTTCCACTTTTATGTCTCTTCTTTCAGCTCACTCAATACACAGTGTAATAAAACACATTTTATTACACTGTGTAATAATCACTCAGATCATCAAGTAAATCCTAATAGGAGAGAAAGATCACCTCATTAAAGTCAAAATTTTAAATGATAATTTGACTCTTTAAAGCTCCAGTATGTAACTTTTATATAAAACAACACTTTTTTACATATTTGTTAAAACTCACTATGCCAGTGGTTCCCAAACTTTTTTCCTGGGTCCCCCCAGTAGTTTCCAAACTATTTCTGGGGCCCCCTATGGCTTACAAATAGCTGTCTGGTTGAACGATGTGTGTGAGCGAAGGGGGCGGGGGGGTTCTTAGAGAGTCCCTGTTATACTCAGCCCCGGCTCCAGATGAACAAGGGGGGGAATAAACTTTATTGGGGGCAAAATGAATCATAGCTGAACATAGACAACAACACCAGTAGCCTCCAAGCTGCTTGTTAACAAGCTTAAGGGGCTGTATTGATATTAGCTAGCTAGTCATTTTTTAGCTAACTTTACCTGCATCCAACAGCTTTACTCAACAGTCTGTTAGTTTGGGGGAAAAACTGTGAAAGTTTCACAGATTATCTGTCTAATTCTCTACCATGGACACATGGTGGCAGTTTTAACAAATACGGAAAAAAATACCTTTATTTAATAAAAGTTACACACTGCAGATTTAAGATTAAATTGGTGAACTGGGGTTCTAAAGCAGGATAAAAATCTAAAGCCCACCTGCAAATCTAGAAAAACAAATTTAGGATTTGAGAGGAAGTCTGAACTTTAATCCATCCGATTGAGATGTGACTTTACACACGGCGTTGATCCTGGGAATGAGGTCAATTAAACGATTTCACAGAGCGCCAACATTCCTCCACAGCAATAAAACACAAAATTAAAGTAATTGCTAACACCTGATGGAGGCCATTAGAGCCATAAGTAGCATGACCAGTCACAAGCTTTAGAGGGGAGTTAGTTTTTCACCATGTTGGTCTGGAGCGATTTTTCCTCAATAAATAAAAAAAAGCATAATTTAAAAGCTGCATTTTGTTTTCCACAGACTTAAATCTCACTCACTGTGAGGAACTTGGTCATGTCAAGCTGAGAGAGGAAGAGGCGCTCAGCGTCACGCAGGACACCAGCAGGAAGCGCACAAAGCTCGTTCTGAAGAGCCGCCATGTTGGCGGCTCCTCCGTCCACAGACAGCAGCTCTCCCAGCAGGGTTGCATTGCACACCAAGACTTTCAGCGGCATCTGGACTCCAGTCAGCAAAGCCTGGGAAGGAGAAAACTTTGGTTGGTTGAGTTGATTTTAACATGTTGAGCTATGAGGATGTGGAGAAAATGTCTGCACATGACTCAATATGCTCTAAAATGCAGATATGGCTCAAAAATGCAAAATTTTTTATACCATCTTTTCTTACAAATGATAAAAAAAAATATTTTCAAAAGATTTCCTTTATTTCAATCATCTCTTGATCTAAATAAACACCTACACTGATTCCTGTGATAATGTTCCTTTTACTAGCAAATCACACCGAAATCAAAGAGATTATTGGATATTATTTCACTATTAAATAATTGTACCAAACTTATTCCTATCCGTTATAAGAGGCAGAGGCCGGTTGTTATGAATGGATGGGCAAATATGTTTACTCAAAGGACATTTAAAGAACTGCGTACAATTAAATTAAGCAAAAATACCCAGGCAGAGATTTGAAACTTGGGTCATAAAGGGTTAATTGACACTTGGCATGTGAAAATCTTAGTCTAGAAATCTTTACTCTTAATTCAGAAGATGTTTCGTTCAACCAAGTCAGGCAATCAGGACAAAATCAGCAGTTAACAATAGAGCAAAAACAATTGCATTTTCTCAAAACAAATCCAAATTACAAGGTTTATGAGTAGATTCTGGTAAATAAGAGTTAAACCTGAAAATTAAGGCGAGCGTTCATCAGCTGGTCCACAGCTGAAGATGACAGGTTTCCGTTGTTCAGGAGAAAACTGGAGAACGTCTCCTTGGGTATCAGGTATTCTTTAACAGGGCGACCTACAGGCAGCACAAACCATCAGAACTGAAATTCACCAGAAATATAAAAACACAGATCAGAAGAAACTCAAGCTTTCTGCAGGAAGGTTAACACACAAACTAACATTCTTGTTATGTTTTACACTCACTGGCAGACAATCAAGGTGTAAATAATCCGGCTTTAGGGAATTAAGTGTGCACCAAATGGGAATCTGAAAGCGGGTTTTCATTTAGTGGGAATAATCTGGTTCAATACAGACTGAAAAGAAAGAAACCATGTCGGGTTGGGAGAAATGGCAGCTATTGTTCCTCACATAGAAGCAGTGAAAGCTTCACCCCAGCTAGTCATTCAAAATTAATGAGGAGCTTCAGCTCTAGACTGAATAAATGACACCATTTCCTTTTAAGTTGAGCTATTTATCCAAGATAACATTACAAGAATTACAGCAATAAATCTAGTTACTTTAAGGGTTTTTAAAAGTCATGTTTGTGGTTCAAATAAATAATTTCAGCTCCTCTAGAAAAAAAAACACTCAGACAAGTTTAAGGAATTAAATTACTGTCAAACAAAAGAGCAAAACCTGCTTTCATTCACCTCATTTTGTTTCACAGGAAAACTCCGGTAACTTAATCTGACCACGACCGGGAGAAGCCAAACATTATACACTGAAGCTCTTTCATGAAAGCAGACGTAAAACAATCTGCTTTTCATTCATCACCAGTTCACACCAATCACAAAGTGAAGCTGGAATAAGAGTATCTAGTCCTTACAATCTGGAGTTTTTACCAAAAAAAGGGTGAAGTAGAGGAATAAAAGGGAGCTAAAGAAGCTAAAACTGGTGTGTGGTTTGAGGCTAAATTAAAGGGATACTTCACTGTTTTAATGAATCAAATATATTTAAGCAAACAATGCCAAGCAGCTGTTTTTCAGGGGGATTTTTTTGGAAAAGGTGACTAGTTTTCAAGTATATAAAATGTCACAAGTACTTGGCAGCGACCCAAATCTTTCCCCCAGGAGCCGGACACTTCCCATCAGGTCCTGAAAACTGGAGACGCTCCGATTTCCACTGTAGGACAAAACCGTCTGAGCATCCACAAAAAGACGAGACAGTCTGCAGGAGAACAAGGAGAGAAAACTTAACTTGGACAGAAGCTTGCTTTACTTTGAGCTGCAAACATCGATATTTTTTAAGCTGTTGACGTAGATTTCTCGGATGCATCCAGATGCAGTTACAAGAAATAAAGATATTTTCTTCACTTCACTATTTCTTCTCAAGACAATTTTCACAAGAAGTTTGTCGTTAAATACTTAGAGGAAGGGATGAAAGAAATGGTAAAAAAAAAAGTAATCAATGTTCTTTTACATAATATCCTCATCTGCATACAATAAAGGTAAATAATCCACATGTCCATTTCTGCACAATAAGTGGCATTTAAGTCCTGTGGCATTTTAATCCACAGGACTAAGAACAAGAACAATGCTCCAGTTAACTGCATCATTGCCTCTGAGTCATTTAAGAAGCTAAAATACAGCAGCAATGGACACAAAGTGCCATGATTTCCCACTTCAAACCATGTTTTGTGTTTTATAATCTGTTATCAAAGATCAGAACTTCTTTGTCGTCTGTGTTTATGTTCTACCAGGACAGTCTGCTGTCTGTTCCAAAAATCACAAAAACAAAACTAGATAACAATGAGCTATATTTAAAAAAAAAAAACTCTTCTGTGCCAAATATAAACTCTGACTTCCTCTGTTCTACCTACATGGAGTTGTCGAAGTTTCCCACTTGGCCCGGCGTTTCCCCCGGCGTTGGGCTGTGGAAGCAGGGGTTGTTGATGTTGCAGACGATGCTTTGAATCCAGGGAACGGTGCCGACTGACGGCAACGCTTTGTTTGGGAAGTGACCTGCAAGAAATTCAAAGAGAAACAAACGCTTAGGACGCACAGATTAGCAAATATATTGACAGACTGTCGTGAAAAACGAACAAGGAGTAAAAATATTAACACATATCAAGATCGCGTCACGTGAAAAACAAAAATGTTATATTATATTTTTGAAGTTAGGAAAAGGCAAAAACAAAAATAAAAACATTTTGCAACAATTATTTTTACATTGATTTTATATGACACTAGTATGTAATTATGAAGACAAAGGAAAAGGATGCAAAAGAAAATCTAAAAATTTGCTTTAAGGAAGTCTTTGAGGATTTGTCTTTACTTGTTTTGCATATTTAGGAACTAAAATGTTGGTTATTTTTTCAGGACTGGATCAAAAAAACATGGACTGTTTTTTTGATCCATGTGTTATGCATATCCATGTGTTAGCATATGCATGCTAACACATGGATATGCTTGACCTGAACTACTGTAGCTCTGGCTGGATTTTGCCCTGATCTTTTGCAACTTCAAACAGGTTTTCTTCCCATTTCCCTTTATTATTTATCCTATTAACTGTGTATATGCCAAAGAGTTCAGTTTTAGTCTCACCTGACCAGAAGTTTTCTGCATCCCCCTGCAGAGCTTACAGACAAAAGAACCTCTTATTGTTTTCCTTCAACACTGACTGTCCTCTTTCATTAAGGAAAATTTAAATCCTAACAAAATGAGTAGTTGCAAGAGTCATATTTTTAAATTTGCCTAAATGAATTTATAGAGACGGCTTGTTGATTGTGCAGTGTTTTCTCATGTGAAACTCCTCATGTGAGCAACCTAATTCTTCTGAGAAAACTTGTCACAGAAGGTCATTAACTCTGCAGGACTGGAAAGCAGACAGGTGCATGGCACAAGCACCACTCTGAGTGAGTTAATCTTGATTAGCTTGCTGGCAGAAGGCCATTTTTCAAACCTTTGAGAGTGAGAGAGAAAACACCTGTACAACAACAAATCACTTACATTGGCCTTGTTTGTAAGGAGGGTGTGAATGACGAACAGAGATGAGGATGACAAAGAGGAAGAGAGGCCAGAGGAGCTCGATCAACAGCTGGATCTGCGGGGAATTTGGAAAGGATCATCAATACAACAAACATTTACCGTATTTTTCGGGCTATAGCCCGGTGCGGCTTTTCTGTGGTTTCTTCTTCAGCCACCAGGGGGCTCTTTAGCAGGAGGTGAATCATTGGAACTCAAAATTGGAAACCAAAGAAGAAAGGGCTAATTTTTATTTAGAGCAAGCACATGCTAGCAGCAGGCTACGACGGAGAAATGTTTTCAGACTCATACCCCCTCATCATGGAAACCACACAAAGAAGTTCATATGATGCCGCTTTTAAGTTGAAGGCTATCGATCAGATCAATAGCCGCTGCATGTGAGCTCGCCGTGAGCGGCGGAGATACCAGCAGCTTATAGCCCGGTGCAGCTTATATATGTACTTTTACAATTAAAAAACAAACAAACCGAACTGTAGGTGTGGCTTATAGTGAGGTGAGCTCTATAGTCCAGTAATATTGATAATTTACCAGAAACAAGAGCTTGTTATGAGCAACTAGAAACGCACTGAGAAACCAACCAGTATCAGCATCAGTGTGTTCTGAACTTGAACTAGTGCAATCAGTGAAAAAGTGATTTTTTTATTTTCGATTTTTTAGAATGAAGTAAAAAAGAAAACTTCCTTCAAGAATTAACTTAGTTCTGCAGGTTCAGCTGTAAATACTAACCTGTACCTAAACATATGGTCAGTGAACATTTTGTTATTTATTGTTAATAAAGTGAAATCAAAATTGACTAAAATTAATTTTGGAGGTCATACCCCAAATTAATATATCTTTGCATATGCATTAGAGTAATGGTTTTAAATACCTACTTTAAAATGTATCCCAATTTAAAAACTTACCTGCAAAATCAACACACTTTAATATTAAAATATAAAAATGTAATAACCTTATTCCGCCTGCGGTACGTGACATTTTTCCAGAGGAGAAGGTAGAGCTGCCTGAAAAACCCCATTGCTTCCAGCTGTTACTGTGCCATGATGTTCTCCTGCAAAAAACAAAAAACAAAGACTGATTACAAAATGGGTCAAACTCAACAGAGGTCCAAGTTTCTAAGTTCCTTTCTGCATCCTTGGTGCACAAAGGACTGTTATCACAGATCCTTCCTCCCAGCATTTAGACTACAAACATCACTGCTACCAACCAACTCAACAAGTGTTCACATTCCTGTTGATATTTGTAGTTTTCGCATTTCAAATAACATTCCAGTCATTATTTGCAAACATTTTACGTCAGGTAAACAAGCCTGACTCAAATAACTACTGGCATGCAAAGGACCTTCTTACTGCTTTGAGAAGCTGAACCACTTCAACTGCGAGTCATCTTGATAAAAGGTGTGGGTGTTATTCCTCTTATTTTGTAAATTTGCCCTTACTGTACAGTTTCCTATTCAAGTTTTTATATATCTTTTACTTTTGTGTGAATATGCATGTTGTTACACCAGAAGTCCCCCACTGTGAGAAAATTACAGCCAATTCTATTCAATTGCATTATGAATTTTGCTAAATTTATTTTTTTTTATTTTAATAATTCTCTGTATTCCTTTCTTTTTGCACGATTTGCCATGTACTTTTTGACTGTGTATTCTGGGAGAGTAAAGGTTGCGTTTCATGCCCGCTGAGATCTGCTCGGCCCTGACAATCCCCTGCTTGATCCTGAAATCCTCCTGATCCAAACAGCTTACCTTTCTCACCTGAAGATGCTCACTTTCACCCTACTATTCTTTTCTTCTCTGACCTTTACAGAGGTAAAAGTCATAGGAGACATAAATCGCAGGTGGAGCGTTTCTGTCAGCCTATCAAGTCATGCTCAAACTAATTTCCCTTGCAAATCAACCACAAAGGATGCACATCCATTCACCAGCAGCAGCAGAAGAAGTTAATAATAATAATAATTAATTTTATTTATAAGCACCTTTCTCAACACTCAATGACACATCAAAATACATCAAATCAATTAAAATATACAACCGTAAAATAATAAAACCTTTAAAGAAAAAGAGCAGGCGGACATGGAGGGGAGGTTTGTTTAAATTTTAAACTTTGTCAATTACATTCATTCGTAATACCTTTTACATTTTATTTAACCTTCATTTTGCCAGGATAAAAACCCATCGAGATTAAAAACCTATTTTTTAAGTCCTGGCCAAGAGGCAACAAAAGTACAACTGAAAATATTAAACGTGATATTAAACGATGTATAAAGCGTAACCCTTAACATTAATAATAATGGATCAATATTGAATTAATGTCAACTGATTAAACAATCCATCCCCATGACAACATATAGATAGTCTCATTCTCAGATTAATCTATTTAAACCAATCCACATTTAAAATAAACCTGAACAATAAACGCTATTTATTCTGTAATTAAATCATTTACCGGGTTAAACTGTAAAATGGTAAGTAGGCAATAAAAATAATTACCTTGGTAAATGAGAAACTAGGAAGCAAAACACTAAATTCCTGATTGGGTAACGCTAGCTTCCTCTTCTTAGCATCTCATAGTGATGCTATTTTGTGGTTTACAGTCTCATTCCGAAAGCGGTTTAAAAAGTCAAAACGGCACGAATTGTCCTCCGAGGAGTAAATCTGAAGTCAAAGTGACCTTTCTGGAAATATATGATCAAGTCATAACTCCTGCACCGGTGTCAAACACACAGACAGCCTCACCGGGTAGCTTGACATTGACTTCCTAATGTTTCTGTCATCAGGTGGAAGCTACTTAGTCCCGCCCACCGGCAAAGCTGATTGGACAAAGTTCGTTCCGGGGTGCGGTAGTTGAAGCCGGTTCAGAATCTGATTGGTGAATGTCGTGTTTTCGTAATAAAAGGAAAATTGAGCAGCCAATCAGTCCCACGAAGTAGTTTCATTATAAATATGTTAGGTAATCAGAGTTTATAATAATAATAATAATAATAAAATAATAAAATAATAATAATTCGTTTTATTTCTAGGATATGGACACCGTAATAAAAACAAGCATTTAAAATAATTTATAGTTTCCGGTTGTGCAAAATATGCTCAAGTAAGAGTAGGACCACTTCAACATATTTTAACTCAAGTAAATGTAAAAAGTTACAAATTATTCAAGAGCAAAATAGTAATCGGCAAGAAGACTACTTAAATACTGAGAAACATCTGATATTTTCAAAATAAATTATGTCATCAGACACAATGACAAGGTTATGTGCAAATTCTGATATTTTATGAAACACTAATACAAATTATACAAATAAACCAATTTCAAAATAAATTCAGGCTGCGGGAAGACTTTGTTTTGTTTTTCTTTAAATAATGGACTTCTAGTGACAATATACACCGTTTACCGAGTTGGGAATGTCAGTATCTCAGCCTCAAAGGGGTAGGCTAGATAAAATATCACAAAATGGTCAACAGACCCAAACAGGTGAAAATCTGTCTGCAGGGCTGGTGGCTGCAGACCTCCAAAGTTCATGTGGCTTTTAGATAATCTCAGGTACAGAGTGTACAGAGCTTAGAGGGATTCGTTTGTATTGCCAGTGTCCTCTGCCTCTGTCTGGTTTAACCCAAACTAATGAACTAGTTTCGGTTAGTAGCTGCCATAATGGTACTTCTTTTGATTGCACTTTTCCAAATGGGACTGTAATTGCCTGAAGCTGGATTCTTCCTCTTAGCTCCACTGAAATGATCTGTTACTGCTACAGAAGACAGACAGACAGTTCCACCAAAACTATGTACAAAGAATGGCCCATTATAATCAGAGCAAATACTACAGACCAGGCCATCTTGTCCAACATCAGTGTGTGACCTCCAAAATGAGGTTTTTTTTTTTTTATAAATAAATTGTTCAAAAACAAATGACCTACTTTTGTAGTATAAGTGCATCAAGCTCAAAGACATAGAAAAAGTTTTCAACTCTTTATTTGTTCATGCATTAACAGGCTCTCAATACATTACATGAAGATATATTACTGAACATTTTATTGAGCATCCATACCAGCATAAAAACATACAAATATATCCATATCTATGAAATAAGGCAGTAATCTTAAATTATGCACATCTCTACCAGGCCAGTAAGACACTGCATGTGAACGTGTGTTGATATGCATAAAAACATGATGAATAGGAAGTCACTTTGAAACAGTCAGACTTCTTATCCTGATTCAGTGAGGCCACTTCAAGTATGTTTATAAACAGACTCACTCTGAAAGCATGTAAGGCTGGAAGACTCCAAATGATTCTCACCATCATCCAATGTGATGAATTTTAATTTTAAAAAGACTGCTTACTCTTTCTAAAAATTCTAATAAAAACAAACAATCAGGCCTCTAAATCTTACATTTTAAATAATGCTCTCACATTAAGGTATTTAAGATGACTAGTTTGTGGTATACTGGCATTTGTGCGCTACAAATTGCATAATATTTTCTGAGTTTGGCAGTAGCTTATGAAGCTTGGATGCTGTACAGCGACTACATCAATGCAAAGCAGGAAAAATGCTTAAAGAAACACTGGCTGCTCTTGTCCTGTCAGGAGTCGATACGTCGAGGCGGGCATCGTCTTCAAGTGAATCTGTGAACGAACGAGAAAATTCAACAAATTTTGACAATATCTACCAGATCAGCATCTATTAGTTCAGACTTTAACAGCTGCTTATGTGAGCATATTAACAGTTACCGACCTCTCCAATCGCATTCGTCAGGATCTGGATGATTTTGTCGTGGGGAGTTGCAACAACACTCTGCCCATTGATTTCAATGATGCGGTGCCCGACGCGGATTCCTCCTCTTTCTGCAATACCGCCTCTCATCAGACTGCAGATCTGGAAAAATTTGAGAAAACTTCAGGTTTTCATACAAAGAAAGGAATCAGTCAATACTTTATTCGTTCCCAACTGCTTGGACAGTCAGAATTGACATACGATGCCGTCCTCGACGCTGAAGCCAAGCTGGAACTTGGGATCTGGTCTCTTTATAATCGCCATGGTGACTGGAGGACAGTGAACGATACTGAGCTTTACATACTTTTGGCTTTTAAGGTCCTGATTGAGAAACAGACAAATAAAAATGAAATAATGTTAAATCTCATCCAAGTGCTCAATAATCTTCACAAAGCAAAAAAATAAATACTGAATAATGAAAAATAAAACACCTATGTAAAAAAGCAACAAGTTTGTAAAATAAAACTAAACATAAAAATGCATACATTTAGTAGGAGTAGTGATGGACTCTGACCTGAACCTTCAGAGCCACATTAAGACAGTCACAAATTCAGCCTTCTATCACCTGAAGAACATCTCTAGGATTAGAGGACTGATGTCTCAACGCGATCTAGAGAAACTCATCCATGCATTTATCTTTAGCCGCATTGATTATTGCAACAGCGTCTTCAAAGGTCTGACTAATAAATCAATCAAACAGCTGCAGCTGATCCAGAACGCTGCTGCTCGCGTTCTCACTAAAACCAGGAAGATAGAGTTTTAAAGTCCCTACACTGGCTCCCTGTAGCTCAGAGAATAGACTTTAAAATACTGTTGTTAGTTTGTAAATCACTGAACGGTTTAGCACCACAATACATTAAAGATCTGTTATTGCTGTACCAACCGTCTAGACCCCTCAGATCTTCTGGTTCTGGTCTGCTCTGCATCCCCAGAACCAGAACCAAACGAGGAGAAGCAGCATTCAGTTTCTATGCACCACAGATTTGGAACAAACTTCCAGAAAACTGTAAAACAGCTGAAACACTGGGTGCCTTTAAATCTCAACTTAAAACCCACCAGTTTAGAGTTGCTTATGGCTAAATTAGGGTTAGAGTGCGGGTTTTGATGTCTTCGATGTTTTTAATGTTTTTATCTTTACTTTTCATAATGTCACATACTGTTTTTATTTTTTTTCTTTATGTAAAGCACCTTGAATGCCTTGCTGCTGAAAAGTGCTATACATATAAAATTTGATTGATTGATTGATTGATTGATTGATTGATTGATTGATTGATTGATTGATTGATTGATTGATTGATTATATCTGGAAGTCACAAAGAGTATCGTTTTAAATTAGGGATGCATAATATTAGAAAATCTTGAGACAACGATGATTTTGGTAAATTTGCAGTGTATTATAAGCCTGGCGGGCCACCAGGCTTTACTTGCAACCCACCAGGCTAAACATTGTTTATTTTAATTTTTTGTAATTTTTGCCTTTTCTAACACTTCATAGTTGGTGTTTGGGTTTTGCTAACATCTTCCAATAACACATTTACAATTACCTAGTCATATTTTCAAATTTCCTGTCAACTTTGAACATTTTTTAACTCAAAACCACGACTGCTAGATGCCTATGATAGCGTCTTTACCACCGGAGTTAGAAACCACTAAAGACTTTTGTTTGTGTTGAGAAGCTATGTGATTAAAAAAAAGATAATTAAACTACAGAGAGTTTGAACATGTTTTCCTTGGATGAGCGGAAACTCCTGGTAACAGATATTATTTGGTTAGTCACTGTTATCTTTAACTTGAACAACATGTTTTTAGGATGACCAATAAAAGTTTCCCAGCTTTGGAAACAGTAGAGTCACTGAAACAAAATGATCCCATCACAGTCTGTACTAATAACATTCAATGTAGCACAGATTACTGGAGATGTTCAAACCATGAGGGTACTCACAAAAATACTTCATGAAAAAAAAAAATATTTTTTTTTATTAACAATAATGCAAAAGTGAATTTGTTTCTTCAAATATGCTTTCTGTTTCTTCAAAGCCAAGTTTAATGAATAGATCTGTTTTAGTGTAAAAGTAAGTGAATTTTGGGGGATTCTATTTACCTTTTGTTTTAAAAGAAAACAAAAAACATGTTAACATTTAAAAAATACTTGTATCTACATTTTTCCATTTGAAGAATATTTTATTTTGTCAGTAAAAATCTTGTTCTATGGGTGAGTGCAGCACAAAATCACCAATAAAACTCCTGGTTTGTTTTGTTAAAGTATTTATAACTATTTGTTCAATCTAATCCAAGGTGCTAAGTTTCTATCTTACATGACCTTTGAAGCAGCGATACAAAATAATCTACATGTTTGGGGAAAATTACAACTTTGTACATTGATTTGTGCTTAGAAAACTTTCTTTAATGCTCAATATATTTAAATAAATGTAAATTTTACTAATTTTTAAAAAATTTTATTATTAAACCTGTGGTTCTAAGATCGGGTCTGATTTAAATGCCAAACTCATAGTATTTGCAGTAATTGAAGGTAACAAAGCACAAATTGTGATTTAAGGACTTAATTTATTACAAAAATAACTGGGTTGACTCCCAGGGTAACAGATTTTAAGACTAAAGAAAAAATCTCTCTACCACAGTGTCCAATTACAAAACAAACATAGCACTGCTCTGTGGAAGATACAGACACTAAATCCCAACTTGATAGATGTTTTGTAATCAGATATCCAGAAAATTGTTATTAGTAGTACAGATTTTAGCCGTATTAATGTTTTACAAACGTACACACTTAAACCAACTATCAAATGAAGAATATTGCATCACAGCGCCATCTAGAGCACAATGGAGACAATGACAGATATACCTCTTCATTATCTTGGCCTCTACTCAGCTGTTAAAGTTGTAAGCAGAAACAAAGACACTCCATCTCACAATACTGTTAGCATGCAAAGCACAAATTAACAACACTTTGACTATATTAACCAAAACATATTGCACTTCAAACAGATTTTAGCCGTATTAATGTTTTACAAATGTACACACTTAAACCAACTATCAAATGAAGAATATTGCATCACAGCGCCATCTAGAGCACAATGGAGACAATGACAGATATAAAAAAAGCCAGAAATATTTTTGTTTCTCACTCAGTGTTATATAATAAAGTCAAATTATTAGTTTTAGTATCATAACAAGCTTGAGGCCTTTTTCTCTTCTTACCCGGAGGATGTTCTGGCAGGTGGTGATGGGCAGACCCACCAGGCTGGTGCCGTTGACGGACATGATGCGGTCACCGATGCTGAGTTCCCCGCAGCGTTCAGCTGGACCACCATGGAGGAGGTTGGCCACCATCACCGTGGGCAGGATGGACCCCCAACCCGACTCCACCACGGCCAGACCCAGGATCTCCCCGGCAGCCTTAGTGATCCCAATCTGGACCACAAACACACACAGACTTCATAAACAACCAAAAGGATTTGCTCCACAGCTGCAGGAGTGTTGGAAAGAGCAGGAGCTTCTTAAAGAGACAGAGCCCAATTTCAAGACTTCAAATCGTAAGGTCAAATTGTATACATCATGTTTGATATATATAACATTTTTATAACTATTGAAAATAACACAGTTACTTGATTGTGATATAAAATGCATACACCACTCCTTTAACAGAAATAAAAGCCGAAAAACATCAGTCTGTGTCTATTAAGCTCTATAATTCTTAACATTCTAACTCAATGAATGGGTTTATGAATAAAACACCAGAAGTTTCAATCATTCGCTTACATCTCGAAGGTTCTGAGAGTCTGAGAAGTGGGCCAAGTCTCCATTGTAAAGCTCCTGACTCTCCAGGTAGTTACTGTATTCGCCCGGTTTCAGATCGCTGGCCTTGATGCCGTTAGCCTGTAGGAACTGCTGGTAAGCCACTCCAAATGCCTGTCCGATGGCCTGAGCGATGACCTGAGCCTGTAAGGAGGCACGATAAGGACGAGGCAAACGAGGTTCAATATTTACACATGCAAGCAGACTGGGGCTGCAACTAATATCAACTAATCAGGTAAAATAAATGGTCACATTCTGCAGATTTTTCATTTAACCTCTTAATTTTACACAATATTAGAAATATGTTTTAAAAAATTCAATTCAATTTTTAAATAAGAAAGAAAACGTTTTATTGCCTAAAATAAAAACATGGCCGTCCTCTAGTGAATACCTGATCATTTGAAGCAAAGGATGAATCTGCAGCTAAATAAATACTTCAACATGTGAAAAGTTTGACCCTTTCTTATTGACTTAACATCAGCACAGTGCACTCATAATCTGCTTATTTTTTTTGATTAACAGATTAATAACTGAATAGCAAAACATGTTTAAAAAGATTTTGTTTCAGAACATTTTAACCTAATGAAGTTAAAACTATGACATTTGATGAGTGCTGGGTAGAAAACATTTATAGACAATTGTTATTTTTTTTGTCTAAATTGTATATTTTGGCTTAATAGTTGCTCTGAATATGCTGTTCTTCCAGCAACTGGACTTTTCTTAAAACGATTAATCATTTAGTAAACAATTAATCATTTAGTAAAAGATTAATCAATTACTAAATTAGTTGGTGATTATTTCAATTATTGATTAATTGTGGTTAATTGTTTCAGCTCTAAAGTAGAAGTTAAATTGGAAAAGTAAAAAAAATACATTTTACTTTCATATAGGCCTGTCACGATAACAAATTTTGCTGGACGATTAATTGTCTAAAGAAATTATTGCGATAAACGATAATATTGTTTCAAGACCTTTCGACACTGATTTAATGGAAATGACTAATACATGCGATTTCCTGATATTTATTTTCAAAATAACACATAACATTGGAACTGATAAACTAAATAAACAAAACAACCAAAAATAAAACTAAAACGGATTCTCAGTCTCCATTAACAAAAAATGTACTTGAATAAAAACTAAACAACATAAAGCCAAAGTGGAAATAAATACTGCATTCAACCGAAAGAGTGCAGATTATGAAGTCTGTATTGCCCTTCAGTAATCTCTAGATTTAAATAGAGAAAAAAGGCACATCCGACTTCCTAAAGCAATAGTTCACACTACACCATTTTTTGCCCCTATTTTCCCCTTATGACGATCTTGGATCGTTGGCCGATCTGACCGATCATCCTGCAGTGTGTGGTGGGTTACGGTAGATCGTGGTGGCCGCTCCGATCTAAATCAGGGGTTTTCCCCCAACTGGGAGCTTAACGCTGAATGTGACAGGTAGCCAGCCAATCAGAAAGCGCGGATTCTCCTCCTGCTTTCTGAGGGGAAATTACGAGGGGAATCCCGCACAGCTGAAACAGCGCAACCCGAAGTCCAGCGGACATCGGAGATGATATGTGGAAAATTAATATTTATTCAACATTATGTGCGAAGACTATAGAAATGACAAGGAGAGGAGTTGGAGCCAAATGGCTACCGCAGTTGATAAACCCGGTAGGTTTTCAGCTGTTCTTCGTTAACGTAACATAAATAGGTTATAATTATTTTTCATTCAGTCAGGACTGTGATGCATGTGACAGGTAGATTCTAGTAAAGCACTGATTAATGCCTAATTTTAAAATTAGTTAACTGGACTTGTAGCCATTATTTTGTGCCCATGTGGCTGGACACCACACGGCACGACAAACCTGATCGAACCGTTATACCGTAGATTTCTGTCGGCTAATGTGTGGTCGCTCAGGGTTTGAAAATGGGCCGACAACTTGTGAAATGTGCGCTGGACATTAGACTAAGAAAATGAGTAAGGGAGGGTCAGTAGAGAGCACCGGAGCTGAGCCTTTTTTCATTCAGTGTCATCAACAGAAAGAAAAAAGGCAGGAAGAGACGATAAAGCCGATAATTAAAATGAGGTCGATAGGTTTAATTATCGTCCGATTAATTGATTTATCATTTATCACGACAGGCCTACTTTCATATAAAAAATACAGTAGAGAAAATATTTTTCCACCTTAGAACTGAAGCAAATAAAATAAGTTCTTTACTCTGAGAGGATTTGTCATCATTAGAGACACTGCAGTATGAGAAGAAGGGGAAACAAATGTCAGAAATTGTTTTTCTGGGGTCTTAAATTTCCCACAGCTAGTTAATTGCTCAAATAAATTAAATGTTGCCATTTATGGGAAAATGGGACAAGTGCCAGACCATTTGATTCTCAGGGGAACTCGCTGGCTGAAACCAGGCCAGACTAAAGCTGAAAAAACCAGAACATCTGAGACTTTTACAGCTTCACTGTGCAGAGAAGGAGACACTGGAATATTAGATCGTCCTGACTGCCTGTTTACCATGTGCTGCTAACAACTTACAGCAACTTATTGTCACAACTGCTGGATTCCAGGATTCGAAACAATAATAATGTAAACTTTTAAACATTAAACAGACTCACATCCTCCGAGGAGAAAACATGGCAAATCATTAGGCACTTCTTTTGAGGCTGCGATGAAGAGGAAGCAGTGTCCTCATCCTGCCCTTTATGTTTCCTTCGCGCCATTAGGACGACAATGTCACCAATGTCTGCTATGTAGGAAATCATCTGCAAAGAGTGATCCATCATGGCTTCCTAAAAAGAAGCGAGACATGAGGAAGCTTGACATTATTAAATTATTTCAACAAGTCTCATCCTGAAACTTAACATTTTGACGACTTCCCTTATATGGGGCAATTTTTCTGCCATAAGTCAAGAGCACATTTTCAGTTTGAAAGCAGGACTTCATGTCTTTCTTCTCAAAACTTTTAATATTTGTGCTCAAAACTTCTGCTCTCTTTCAAATATTCACTGTGATTTCTCAAACCTTTTTCCCTGCTCGGAGCAAATCTCCACTTGCAAATCTCTCTGCTTGCTTGCAAATCATTTTCTGCTTGCTTGGAACAAAGAAGTACCGTTGCCTGGCAACGTCTGAGCCAATAGAATGAAAGTGTTATACTGGGTGCGTTTGTTTCCTTCTAGTGTGTGTGCCTGTGTGGCTACTGTTGATTGTAGCAACCTGCGCCACCCGCTGGATGTAGGGAGAAACATCGAGACCTCAGCTTTCTGCTCCATGTTACACTAAGCATACGCCAGCAGTGTGCTACTGATTTTAGGCAGGAGTTTGTTCATCCAACCAAAGAAAATGGATCCACAGAACCAGCCATGCTTGGACTTAGTCACAACACAATATCTCTCTATCTATCTATCTATCTTAGTTAATCAATTTTATCTAATCTATTTAATTTATCGATTAAGTGGATGGTGCAGGTTGCAACAGTCGATAGTAGCCACACAGGCACACCCACTAAAAGGAAACAAACAGACCCACTATAACACTTTCATTCTAGTGGCTGAGAGGTTGCCAGACGCCTGTACTTTTTTTGTTTCGTTTGTGAGCAGAAAGAGACAAGTTTTGAGCATATGGAGAAAGGTTTGAGAAACCCCAGTGAATATTTGAAAGACAGCATAAGTTTTGAGAACGAAAGACGTGAAGTCCTGCTTTCAGACTGAATATGAGTGCTCTTGAATTATGGCAGAAAAATTCCCCTATACGTTTACGATTCAGTTTGTCTGTAAGCAATAATCATCATAACAGACAATAAGAAACACTTGAAATACATCACTCTCAGTAATAAATATATAGAAGATAAGTTTAACTTTTTAAATTGAATTAGTTCATAAATTTGCTTATTTTAATTCAATAAGCTACACCTTTCTAGAGGAGTGGAAACAGAAAGGAAAGCATAAATACTTGTTCTGATAAACTTTCAGCACCTGTGTGTCAGCTGTAAGCACTTTGATTCGTTTCGTGGAGATGAACAGATCCACTTCGGTCATCGGCTGGGACTCTCCCTCTGGAGCCTACAGTCAAACCCAGCAGCATCAGAACTGGACTGGTTACCACTGGAAACCCATTCATTTCTACAGGCCACACTGAAGTGCTGTCCTTCTGAATCTAATATGTTTTTATTATTCACCTTGATCCTGTCAACGGCCTCCTGAGCCTGGGTCATGCGAGCGTTTGTGGAGGGGTTCCTGTCTGATTTGAGCTGAGTGGAGCCCAGATACTTGGCTCCAAAGATAACGCCGTCCAGCAGGTCTTCAGGGTCACAAGGACCAGGCACTGAAACAGCAATCATATCAGGAAAGAACAAAAACTCAGCCTAAGAGGTCATGAAGATCTCATTAAAAGGGGAATAAAGGAAAACTAACTCACCATCTTTATATGACGGGTGGTCGTCAGCGCTCTTTGAAAAGCAAATTGAAGACTCAATTAATACATTTATGTCATACATGTGAGAGAAGATGAAATTAAAAACAAACTGTGAAACCAAAACCAATAGAAAGAATTTTAAAAATGAAAAATGCGTAAATTATATTCATTTGTCTGTTGTTTTCAGACATAAAAATATTGATTGAAATGGTTGGAAATGGAGTTGATAATTAGATATGAACATGTTTCAGGGAGAAATTTGGGATTCTGACAATACTGGATGGTGAAACATAAATTTGACCTGAGACTATTATTACTCCACCTCAGAAATGAACATCCCCGTCGGGTTAATGTCTTGGTTATGTTTTGGTCATTTCCACACCGACCTGTTCTCCGTCAGCACCAGCCTCATCCTCCGGCGGCTCCTCCCCGAGCTTCATCCACACGGGTTCGGGGTACTCGTCATCCGGGAGCGAAGCGACGGAGTCTTCCCTGCATCGCTGACCGTTTGCGCTCTGCCTCCAGCATCTGCGAGGATCCTCCTGGCTGTAGGAAACGGAGAGCACGGCGTCGACGTCGCCAAAGAGAGGCAGGTGGGACGGATGGGCCGTAGAACCGATCTTCGTGCACTGCAGCAGTCCCAGCAGGTCTCGTTGGTGGCTTTCGGAGAAAAGCAACCCTGTGGTTTCAGTGCTCTGAGTCAGCATGGAGTGACTGCACACTTCCTGTTCAGCCAGACTGGAGTAGTGATCATCACGGCGCTCTGTGTCCCTCATCTGAAGCTGGGAGAGCAAGGCGTGGATACGGCTGTGATCCTCATCACCTGGTCTCCTGTTTGAAAGCTCCGCCTCTTCTTCGCTGGCCGTCTTCTCAGAGCCTCCGAACACCTCGCGAGTCGTTTCCTCTGCCGCTGGAACATCTGCATCTTCGACTTGAACTTCTATAGCCTGACCTGACTCTGATGCATTTCCCAGAAGCACCTGCTGGTATGACTGGACCGGAGTCGACGAGTCTTCCCCAATCAGTGGAGGGGATCCTGACTCTCCGAGGCTGCTCAGATCCAGGAGGTCAGCAGAGGGAGGCAGGCCAGAGTCTTCCAGATCATGTGCAGAACCGGCTTCGCTGGAGGAGTCGGACCTCCAGTCCAGAGGAGGAGGAACAATTAGACTGTAGGTATCAAGGTCTACTGCCTCTGGCACTGGAAGCACACTGATTCCCTCCACTGAGGCTCCAATAACAGGGTCAAAGTCAGACAGCGGGCCATCTGCATGCGTAGATCCAGTCTGATGATCTGGGAAGCAGTCGGAGTCCATTTTGTGTCAAGGATAAGATGGCATTACCGAGCAGAATCCGTACTGCGATCACAATGCGGCAGAATCTCCTGGAAGGACTCCTATAAAGCAAAACACTTAAACCATTATAGGTGGTTATCAATAAATGACAGCATGTAAGAAAAGTACTTTTATTTCAGTAATTCAATTAAAAACTGGAAACTTATAAACGCAGAGCGATATATTTCAAGCATCTATTTTTGTTAAGGTTATGACTTACAGCAGATTATGAATGTCCTCAAAGGGCCAGTAGTGGCAGAATGTGTTTATAAAATCAACTAAACTATTAAAATATTAACTGTCTGTTTTTAGTATGATTGACAAAAAAACATTTGAGCACACTGATGTTTTTTTTAAGGTTCTTTTTATGTAGAACCTTTTATGTAGAACCACTAGACACATATAAAGTGTCTAGCGGGCTACATAAAAAGCTATGGCAAGCCAGATTTGGCCCCCGGGCTTGAGTCTGACGCACATGACTTACAGTTAACTGCAACCACAAATTTCAGCTGCTCAAAGAAATGTTTTATCACATAACTCCAATTAGTCTGAAGACTGGGGACCTGTATGTTGTTCACATGTAAGCATGTCATGACAGTCAAGCGCTACTATCTTCAGTGAGAAGCCTCCTCTGATTCGTTGGAACAGTGACTGCTACCAGATTTCCTACCTGCACAGCATCACCTCCATAACAACTCTTTGAGGATACTAAGATGACATTTAATTTCCTTTTAGGACAATTAATGTATTTTTGAACTGAGTTGAAAATGAGTAACTTTTTTTTATTGAATTAATGCAGTAAAGTATTTTACATTTTATCATTTATTAAGATGTAGCGGTATATCGTTTGTGACACAAAATAATTATCGATGGCGTAACTAATACCTACTACACAGCTATAGTTAGTTAAATAAACAGTAAAATGAGATGAGTTTCACTGTAAAAGCACAACAAGAAGGCTTCAAATAAACACTATGCTTCTGGGGAAATACATAATTCTTCATAAGTAAGGGAAAAACAATTTTAAAATAAACTAAAAAAAGTAGAACTCCTTTTAAATCTACAACCAGCCTAACTGAAGTAGCATTATTAGTAGCTAGATGCTAACTGCTCCACTTTACAGTGTTTACCTTAGTAGGCAGGTACTGTAATGAAAGCTAAAACAATGAACACATAAAACACCATAACTGCTATAAAAATAGTTCTTACCGGATGTCGAAAATCTTTCTCGCCTCCTTTGTGTCCAGATAGACACAACTGTCGCTGCCACGACCGATGAGTCGACGTGTTTAGGAATTTGAACCCTCTCCACAACTTCTGTGCACACTTTTTCCGTCATACTATTGACATCAGTAATTCTGACATAAGTAGCAATTTAACGGAATGCCTCACTATTACAGTTGTTTAGGAGTAAATTGGACTAACTTTTAAAGCTGCTGCTGCTGTCGAGTGACTGCTTTTATTTATTGGTCACCACTATCCTGCTGCGGCGTTCAAGTTCCCCCGTAACTTCCCAAATAATCCTTACAAATTCTGTCTCTACCCATTTCATATACGTACGTAGTTAAATTTATACAGAAAGCCATCAAGGTTTTCATTAAGTTGCATCTAACCAGCATTGGAGAATAGATATGAAGTATAATATCTCATATGAGCAATAGTTTACCTCAGATTTAAACTTTACTTACGAGCCGCATCAAATGCAACAGTGAACTACGTCAACAGCCCTGCGTCCAAGCCCCGATTAATCAAATGTCGATATTTCTATTAAGAAAGTCAAGACCTATTTTATTTTGTTTTTTATTTTTGGTGAATATAATGTTGCATACATAATTACCCTATCATTTTGGTTTGAAAAACTTTTACCACATACTCTGTACTTCTTTGAATATAAGTATCTTCCTGCTTACAATGTTGGAAAAAACATTTTCAGTTTTTTCTGTATCTATTTCTGACAGAAGTCGGTGTAAGAAAAAAATCTCGATCTATTTATCTTGAAAAACTTTTAAATATCGGTCTTCTTTGGTTAGTAATCCCCAAAACACACACATAATGAAACAAAACAGAACAATAAGTGATTTTAGCTTTATTTAAAAACAATCATAAATTAATAAACATGGATTAAAGTTTGTCATAAAGACTGAGTCAAAATAACATTACATATCTGCCTGCAATGTTCTTTAATCGTTCTTCCATGCAAAACATCTATTTTTTGCAATTAACTGAACTTATAAAGACGACTCAAAGATCTGAAATGGTGTCCACATAAGCTCATTTTGCTTACTATGCATTCATCTAAATAAAACCTCCACATTGTTTGCGGTTTGTTAATGTCTGAAGCATTGTTAAAAAAGTGCTGTTAGAAATATTTCTCTGTTACATATTTCTTTCCGTTTTCCTCTTTTTCCTCATAAATTTTAATACTTGAAACAACTGACCAAATACAGATTGTGGTTTTCAATAAAAACATCCTCGTTGTTATATCATAAGTTGTCATTAATCAAATTATTGGGAAACACATTTTACCAGCAACCTGCGAGGAATCTAAAATCAACAAATAAACAGAATCGGCCTGACAACATGAAGTAGGCCAAAAGGTTTCCAAGGGCAAGACGTCATGCTTTGATCTACATAAATTAAAGAACAGAAGAGAAACAAAATTTCCGAATATACTGAAACCGTAAACTAATCTCATAATTTCAAAAACATTTCAGGTAGCTAACACAGGTGTTTTATTTATTCACCTACAGAAAGTAGTAATACTGTAGCTCTAGGAGACAAGAGCAGGAGTAGAAATTAATTTAAACAGATGATCTGATCAAACCAAAAAGCCGTTCATAATCCAGTTAATTAGCATCTCCTCCTGATTGTGAAGACAACGCTGTACTGCCTGACAGCTCACTGCTGCTGGTATTCATCTGAATCAAACCTATTAGAGAGGAGGTGGAGCCCAGTAAGCCCACCAGCCAGCTGGGGAACCGTCCTGCCCACAGGAAGCCTGGCGGCATCCAGTGAACGGCGTTACAGAGGTCCGCCATGCTGCTGAGGATGGAGAGCATCTCCGCTTGCATCTGCCTGTGGAGGTCAGACCGTCTGCAGGAGAAAACAGATTTACAGAGCATTGGAAAACTGTATATTTCTAAAACAGAGTGATGTCTTACCCTGTTAGTTTGAAAGAAAAGAAACATAAATAAGACAGGATGACAAACAAAAAACTCTAGATTATATTTGTTAAATGCTTAAATAGACTGACTGAACGTTTAGCTTGCTTTAATAATAAAGCAAATGTCAATGAAATAAAAAAAATGAATTTGCTAAGTAAACACCTGCTGCCTCCTTCGCCTCTCCGGTGTTTCTTCAGCTTCTTCCTGAGCAACAGCAGAACTCGAAATGATCTGGAGAAATAAAGATTTGCACTAAAACTCTCAGTTTTTGTACTTCAACTTAGCTTGTGCTTTCTTGACTGAGTTTCTTATGAAATATAATTTTTATCAGGTTTTCTGCAATGCATAGTTACAAGTTAGTTTCCAGAAACTCAGCAATGCTTATAGGCTACAGACCTAAAAGCTAAACACTTCCAGGAACTTACTCTGAAATAAAAAGTTACTTTAAAAAAGTTTCAAATTACTTTTCCTGAAAAATAAAGCAAGAGGGAGCCATGTCCTGTTCTAGTTGCTGACAAGACATGCAAAACAAAAAATCAGGAAAAGGATGATCCAAAAATATTTAAGGGAAACATTTGTTGTTGTTTTTTTTTTTTTAAACCGGTCGAACCTGCAAGTAAAAATGGTAACTGGACTGAACTAATAGCCCTTTTCCAGTCATTTTGACCAATCAAAGCGCTTTACAGTAGAGCCAAACTCACCTACCTCACAAGTAATTATTAGGGATGCACCAATTTATCAATACCGATTTCCCTAATTTTGGGAAATCAGTGATCGGCCGATTTTTTCATGTGAAGCTGATCTTAACCAACGATTTTATCTACCTCAGCAAAGGTATTTAAATCAACTTCTGTCTTCTTCTGCTCTGCTGTGAGAGAGGTTTGGGTAGCAGACCGGCCCACCAGATCAGGTTTATATGTTGCAGTTAACAACAATCATCTCATTGTTGGCAACTCATCAACTTTCTTCCTACATTTAGCAACATTTTAGACAAAAGAAATTGGTATCGGCCAAAATTGGAATCAGCAGGTCAGAATTTTGAATAATTCAGTAATCGGTGATCGGCCAGAAAACTGGAATCGGTGCACCCCCATTAATTATACTAGTAATACAAAACTTTGGGTAAAAATAAACACCAGCAGGCTGGAATCAAATGTATATCCTATGATTTGCAAGATACCAACTCTACCTACTGAGTCACCACCACACTGTTTGTTGTTAGAACAAACAACGAATCCTTTTTCTTCAGAAATCACATCATTTAGCTAATTTTATTAAAGTATGCTTAGTTTGTTGCTAAACATATATATATGTATATATATTCTTTTTTTTTGTAATAAAAAATGAAAACATATTTTGTGGTAGTTTTGAAGTAATTTCAACAGATGCAGATAACTCAGCTGATGTGTCCCGATATCTGAGTGCAGACGTCTCACCTGAGGATCCCCAGCAACAACGAGGTTCCCCATAGCACTGTGCTGAACAGCCACCACTTATCAGACCTCACTTTGATCAGCTCTGCATCTGCGGCCCAAGCAATATGTTCACACGGATAGTACAGCTGGTCAGCCACGTTCGTAAGCACCGATATCCAGCGGACGCCTGCATCCTCCTCCTGCAACAAGAATCTGGTCAGTATCAACAGAAGAGATGGGACTTGTGCGGACATGTAAGCAACTTTTTATTATGAATCACCGAAGCACCAAGTCCGTAGCTGTGGGAGTATGCCAGCATGGAGAGATCATCAAACAGCCTCAGCACCGTCCTGCAGTGGCTGAGCTGAGCAGAAAACAGAAGCAAACTTTTCCCAAGTCGCTGAGATGATGCATCTGCTGCTGCTTTCTGGGTAAGAGCTCCTCCCACCAGCTGAGAGCCATAACAGAACGTCCTGATCTGCAGGCAAAAGGTAAAACAAATAATAATTAATGGATGAAAATCACAAAATCAAGATTATATTTATAATAATAACACAAAGTAGAAAATATTAATAGAATTTTACAACACCAGAGCTTTTTTTAAAAAACTTTTACCTGAGTAATTTTATTTATGAACTACAGAAAACTCTTACTCTTGCTACAATTTCTTAATACTCTCCCGACTGTGTGTAACTTCACTAAATGAAGAGCAAGTTTGTTTCAACCAAACATTCACCAGACACAGACACACACACACATGCAGTTTTTGTCAAAGTTTCAAAAATGTTATATTAAAAGAAACAAACGTTACCATAAGGCATTATCAAATCAAAATCCAATAAAAACGCATGGTCAGTTCAATCCGTCATATAGACTGATTTAAAGTCATAGTTTATGCTAAGATTACTGGGGTAAAATGCATTAAATTACTCATTTACATTAATAAATAACTAAATTATTCCCTGCAGAAGTATCCGACCCGATGTTTTCACTACAGCCTTTGGATAAAAACGAGGTTCAGTGAAGACTCACAACTTTATCTCTTCCTCTGTATGTCTCTAGCAGTCGGACGAGAGACTCCACAGACTGCTGCATGTCCGATTACACACACAGTGCCACAGCCACACTGTGATAAATAAATACACTCTAATTTGATTTAGTTTCCGCAGATCATTTTAGCTTCTGCTGCACGCATATGACAGCCTCTGCACCTGAATGCACCAACATTCAGCTGGACTTTGAAACAGGAACTACTTCAAATAGACCAGAACAAACGATCGTCGATTTCCAAGCGCCACTCTGGACGTAACTAAAGTTGTTAAGTGTGTAAGGCAAGATCTCTGCAACCAGATAGAGGATCAACTGTATAGTCTCTTTTAACACTCTAGATCAAATCACAGGCACGAACATTAGCAAATGGTTGGTTCAAGAGGGTTTGCAATTTGATTAGAGAAAATCATTTAGTTGACTGTTGGATGGAGGCTATATAACTTTAAATTATAATATTTATTAATAATGATAATATTTAAAATCATGAAAACTATTATAAAAATACAAACATTAAATAATCACATGTGGTATTAATAATACTAG
>NW_006800055.1:799164-876639 GCF_000485575.1 Poecilia formosa | reverse complement strand
ACATACTTTTGGCTTTTAAGGTCCTGATTGAGAAATAGACAAATAAAAATGAAATGATGTTAAATCTCATCCAAGTGCTCAATAATCTTCACAAAAGCAAAAAAAAAAAAACGAGGAGAAGCAGCAATCAGTTTCTATGCACCACAGATTTGGATCAAACTTCCAGAAAACTGGAAGTTTGATCCAAGATGACTAGTTTGTGGTATACTGGCATTTGTGCGCTACAAATTGCATAATATTTTCTGAGTTTGGCAGAAAACTCAGAAACACTGGGTGCCTTTAAATCTCAACTTAAAACCCACCTGTTTAAAGTTGCTTATGGCTAAATTAGGGTTAGAGTGCGGGTTTTGATGTCTTCGATGTTTTTAATGTTTTTATCTTTACTTTTCATCCATTTATTAATGTCACATACTGTTTTAATTTTTTTTCTTTAAATATGTAAAGCACCTTGAATGTCTTGCTGCTGAAATGTGCTATACAAATAAAATTTGATTGATTGATTGATTGATTGATTGATTGATTGATTGATTGATTGATTGATTGATAATATCTGGAAGTCACAAAGAGTATCATTTTAAATTAGGGATGCATAATATTAGAAAATCTTGAGACAACGATGATTTTGGTAAATTTGCAGTGTATTATAAGCCTGGCGGGCCACCAGGCTTTACTTGCAACCCACCAGGCTAAACATTGTTTATTTTAATTTTTTGTAATTTTTGCCTTTTCTAACACTTCATAGTTGGTGTTTGGGTTTTGCTAACATCTTCCAATAACACATTTACAATTACCTAGTCATATTTTCAAATTTCCTGTCAACTTTGAACATTTTTTAACTCAAAACCACGACTGCTAGATGCCTATGATAGCGTCTTTACCACCGGAGTTAGAAACCACTAAAGACTTTTGTTTGTGTTGAGAAGCTATGTGATTAAAAAAAAGATAATTAAACTACAGAGAGTTTGAACATGTTTTCCTTGGATGAGCGGAAACTCCTGGTAACAGATATTATTTGGTTAGTCAGTGTTATCTTTAACTTGAACAACATGTTTTTAGGATGACCAATAAAAGTTTCCCAGCTTTGGAAACAGTAGAGTCACTGAAACAAAATGATCCCATCACAGTCTGTACTAATAACATTCAATGTAGCACAGATTACTGGAGATGTTCAAACCATGAGGGTACTCACAAAAATACTTCATGAAAAAAAAAAATATTTTTTTTTATTAACAATAATGCAAAAGTGAATTTGTTTCTTCAAATATGCTTTCTGTTTCTTCAAAGCCAAGTTTAATGAATAGATCTGTTTTAGTGTAAAAGTAAGTGAATTTTGGGGGATTCTATTTACCTTTTGTTTTAAAAGAAAACAAAAAACATGTTAACATTTAAAAAATACTTGTATCTACATTTTTCCATTTGAAGAATATTTTATTTTGTCAGTAAAAATCTTGTTCTATGGGTGAGTGCAGCACAAAATCACCAATAAAACTCCTGGTTTGTTTTGTTAAAGTATTTATAACTATTTGTTCAATCTAATCCAAGGTGCTAAGTTTCTATCTTACATGACCTTTGAAGCAGCGATACGAAATAATCTACATTTTTGGGGAAAATTACAACTTTGTACATTGATTTGTGCTTAGAAAACTTTCTTAATGCACAATATATTTAAATAAATGTAAATTTTACTAATTTTTAAAAAATTTTATTATTAAACCTGTGGTTCTAAGATCGGGTCTGATTTAAATGCCAAACTCATAGTATTTGCAGTAATTGAAGGTAACAAAGCACAAATTGTGATTTAAGGACTTAATTTATTACAAAAATAACTGGGTTGACTCCCAGGGTAACAGATTTTAAGACTAAAGAAAAAATCTCTCTACCACACAGTCCAATTACAAAACAAACATAGCACTGCTCTGTGGAAGATACAGACACTAAATCCCAACTTGATAGATGTTTTGTAATCAGATATCCAGAAAATTGTTATTAGTAGAGTTTGTAACATACTTAAACCTCTTCATTATCTTGGCCTCTACTCAGGCCAAGATAATGATGGGGTGTCTCACAATATTGTTAGCATGCAAAGCACAAATTAACAACACTTTGACTATATTAACCAAAACATATTGCACTTCAAACAGATTTTAGCCGTATTAATGTTTTACAAATGTACACACTTAAACCAACTATCAAATGAAGAATATTGCATCACAGCGCCATCTAGAGCACAATGGAGACAATGACAGATATAAAAAAAGCCAGAAATATTTTTGTTTCTCACTCAGTGTTATATAATAAAGCCAAATTATTAGTTTTAGTATCATAACAAGCTTGAGGCCTTTTTCTCTTCTTACCCGGAGGATGTTCTGGCAGGTGGTGATGGGCAGACCCACCAGGCTGGTGCCGTTGACGGACATGATGCGGTCACCGATGCTGAGTTCCCCGCAGCGTTCAGCTGGACCACCATGGAGGAGGTTGGCCACCATCACCGTGGGCAAGATGGACCCCCAACCCGACTCCACCACGGCCAGACCCAGGATCTCCCCGGCAGCCTTCGTGATCCCAATCTGGACCACAAACACACACAGACTTCATAAACAACCAAAAGTATTTGCTCCACAGCTGCAGGAGTGTTGGAAAGAGCAGGAGCTTCTTAAAGAGACAGAGCCCAATTTCAAGACTTCAAATCGTAAAGTCAAATTGTATACATCATGTTTGATATATATAACATTTTTATAACTATTGAAAATAACACAGTTACTTGATTGTGATATAAAATGGCTCTATGTGCCTGGAAAATGCATACCACCACTCCTTTAACAGAAATAAAAGCCGAAAAACATCAGTCTGTGTCTATTAAGCTCTATAATTCTTAACATTCTAACTCATTGAATGGGTTTATGAATAAGACACCAGATGATGAAGTTTCAATCATTCGCTTACATCTCGAAGGTTCTGAGAGTCTGAGAAGTGGGCCAAGTCTCCATTGTAAAGCTCCTGACTCTCCAGGTAGTTACTGTATTCGCCCGGTTTCAGATCGCTGGCCTTGATGCCGTTAGCCTGTAGGAACTGCTGGTAAGCCACTCCAAACGCCTGTCCGATGGCCTGAGCGATGACCTGAGCCTGTAAGGAGGCACGATAAGGACGAGGCAAACGAGGTTCAATATTTACACATGCAAGCAGACTGGGGCTGCAACTAATATCAACTAATCAGGTAAAATAAATGGTCACATTCTGCAGATTTTTCATTTAACCTCTTAATTTTACACAATATTAGAAATATGTTTTAAAAAATTCAATTCAATTTTTAAATAAGAAAGAAAACGTTTTATTGCCTAAAATAAAAACATGGCCGTCCTCTAGTGAATACCTGATCATTTGAAGCAAAGGATGAATCTGCAGCTAAATAAATACTTCAACATGTGAAAAGTTTGACCCTTTCTTATTGACTTAACATCAGCACAGTGCACTCATAATCTGCTTATTTTTTTTGATTAACAGATTAATAACTGAATAGCAAAACATGTTTAAAAAGAGATTTTGTTTTAGAACATTTTAACCTAATGAAGTTAAAACTATGACATTTGATGAGTGCTGGGTAGAAAACATTTATAGACAATTGTTATTTTTTGTCTAAATTATATATTTTGGCTTAATAATTGCTCTGAATATGCTGTTCTTCCAGCAACTGAACTTTTCTTAAAACGATTAATCATTTAGTAAACAATTAATCATTTAGTAAAAGATTAATCAATTACTAAATTAGTTGGTGATTATTTCAATTATTGATTAATTGTGGTTAATTGTTTCAGCTCTAAAGTAGAAGTTAAATTGGAAAAGTAAAAAAAATACATTTTACTTTCATATAGGCCTGTCACGATAACAAATTTTGCTGGACGATTAATTGTCTAAAGAAATTATTGCGATAAACGATAATATTGTTTCAAGACCTTTCGACACTGATTTAATGGAAATGACTAATACATGCGATTTCCTGATATTTATTTTCAAAATAACACATAACATTGGAACTGATAAACTAAATAAACAAAACAACCAAAAATAAAACTAAAACGGATTCTCAGTCTCCATTAACAAAAAATGTACTTGAATAAAAACTAAACAACATAAAGCCAAAGTGGAAATAAATACTGCATTCAACCGAAAGAGTGCAGATTATGAAGTCTGTATTGCCCTTCAGTAATCTCTAGATTTAAATAGAGAAAAAAGGCACATCCGACTTCCTAAAGCAATAGTTCACACTACACCATTTTTTGCCCCTATTTTCCCCTTATGACGATCTTGGATCGTTGGCCGATCTGACCGATCATCCTGCAGTGTGTGGTGGGTTACGGTAGATCGTGGTGGCCGCTCCGATCTAAATCAGGGGTTTTCCCCCAACTGGGAGCTTAACGCTGAATGTGACAGGTAGCCAGCCAATCAGAAAGCGCGGATTCTCCTCCTGCTTTCTGAGGGGAAATTACGAGGGGAATCCCGCACAGCTGAAACAGCGCAACCCGAAGTCCAGCGGACATCGGAGATGATATGTGGAAAATTAATATTTATTCAACATTATGTGCGAAGACTATAGAAATGACAAGGAGAGGAGTTGGAGCCAAATGGCTACCGCAGTTGATAAACCCGGTAGGTTTTCAGCTGTTCTTCGTTAACGTAACATAAATAGGTTATAATTATTTTTCATTCAGTCAGGACTGTGATGCATGTGACAGGTAGATTCTAGTAAAGCACTGATTAATGCCTAATTTTAAAATTAGTTAACTGGACTTGTAGCCATTATTTTGTGCCCATGTGGCTGGACACCACACGGCACGACAAACCTGATCGAACCGTTATACCGTAGATTTCTGTCGGCTAATGTGTGGTCGCTCAGGGTTTGAAAATGGGCCGACAACTTGTGAAATGTGCGCTGGACATTAGACTAAGAAAATGAGTAAGGGAGGGTCAGTAGAGAGCACCGGAGCTGAGCCTTTTTTCATTCAGTGTCATCAACAGAAAGAAAAAAGGCAGGAAGAGACGATAAAGCCGATAATTAAAATGAGGTCGATAGGTTTAATTATCGTCCGATTAATTGATTTATCATTTATCACGACAGGCCTACTTTCATATAAAAAATACAGTAGAGAAAATATTTTTCCACCTTAGAACTGAAGCAAATAAAATAAGTTCTTTACTCTGAGAGGATTTGTCATCATTAGAGACACTGCAGTATGAGAAGAAGGGGAAACAACTGTCAGAAATTGTTTTTCTGGGGTCTTAAATTTCCCACAGCTAGTTAATTGCTCAAATAAATTAAATGTTGCCATTTATGGGAAAATGGGACAAGTGCCAGACCATTTGATTCTCAGGGGAACTCGCTGGCTGAAACCAGGCCAGACTAAAGCTGAAAAAACCAGAACATCTGAGACTTTTACAGCTTCACTGTGCAGAGAAGGAGATGCTGAAACATTACGTCGTCCTGACCGCCTGTTTACCCTGTGCTGCTAACAACTTACAGCAACTTATTGTCACAACTGCTGGATTCCAGGATTCGAAACAATAATAATGTAAACTTTTAAACATTAAACAGACTCACATCCTCCGAGGAGAAAACATGGCAAATCATTAGGCACTTCTTTTGAGGCTGCGATGAAGAGGAAGCAGTGTCCTCATCCTGCCCTTTATGTTTCCTTCGCGCCATTAGGACGACAATGTCACCAATGTCTGCTATGTAGGAAATCATCTGCAAAGAGTGATCCATCATGGCTTCCTAAAAAGAAGCGAGACATGAGGAAGCTTGACATTATTAAATTATTTCAACAAGTCTCATCCTGAAACTTAACATTTTGACGACTTCCCTTATATGGGGCAATTTTTCTGCCATAAGTCAAGAGCACATTTTCAGTTTGAAAGCAGGACTTCATGTCTTTCTTCTCAAAACTTGTAATACTTGTGCTCAAAACTTCTGCTCTCTTTCAAATACTCACTGTGATTTCTCAAACCTTTTTCCCTGCTCGGAGCAAATCTCCACTTGCAAATCTCTCTGCTCGCTTGCAAATCATTTTCTGCTTGCTTGGAACAAAGAAGTACCGTTGCCTGGCAACGTCTGAGCCAATAGAATGAAAGTGTTATACTGGGTGCGTTTGTTTCCTTCTAGTGGGTGTGCCTGTGTGGCTACTGTTGATTGTAGCAACCTGCGCCACCCACTGGATGTAGGGAGAAACATCGAGACCTCAGCTTTCTGCTCCATGTTACACTAAGCATACGCCAGCAGTGTGCCACTGATATTAGGCAGGAGTTTGTTCATCCAACCAAAGAAAATGGATCCACAGAACCAGCCATGCTTGGACTTAGTCACAACACAATATCTCTCTATCTATCTATCTATCTTAGTTAATCAATTTTATCTAATCTATTTAATTTATCGATTAAGTGGATGGTGCAGGTTGCAACAGTCGATAGTAGCCACACAGGCACACCCACTAAAAGGAAACAAACACACCCAGTATAACACTTTCATTCTATTGGCTGAGAGGTTGCCAGACGCCTGTACTTTTTTTGTTTCGTTTGTGAGCAGAAAGAGACAAGTTTTGAGCATATGGAGAAAGGTTTGAGAAACCCCAGTGAATATTTGAAAGACAGCATAAGTTTTGAGAACGAAAGACGTGAAGTCCTGCTTTCAGACTGAATATGAGTGCTCTTGAATTATGGCAGAAAAATTCCCCTATACGTTTACGATTCAGTTTGTCTGTAAGCAATAATCATCATAACAGACAATAAGAAACACTTGAAATACATCACTCTCAGTAATAAATATATAGAAGATAAGTTTAACTTTTTAAATTGAATTAGTTCAATAAATTTGCTTATTTGAATTCAATAAGCTACACCTTTCTAGAGGAGTGGAAACAGAAAGGAAAGCATAAATACTTGTTCTGATAAACTTTCAGCACCTGTGTGTCAGCTGTAAGCACTTTGATTCGTTTCGTGGAGATGAACAGATCCACTTCGGTCATCGGCTGGGACTCTCCCTCTGGAGCCTACAGTCAAACCCAGCAGCATCAGAACTGGACTGGTTACCACTGGAAACCCATTCATTTCTACAGGCCACACTGAAGTGCTGTCCTTCTGAATCTAATATGTTTTTATTATTCACCTTGATCCTGTCAACGGCCTCCTGAGCCTGGGTCATGCGAGCGTTTGTGGAGGGGTTCCTGTCCGATTTGAGTTGAGTGGAGCCCAGATACTTGGCTCCAAAGATAACGCCGTCCAGCAGGTCTTCAGGGTCACAAGGACCAGGCACTGAAACAGCGATCATATCAGAAAAGAACAAAAACTCAGCCTAAGAGGTCATAAAGATCTCATTAAAAGGGGAATAAAGGAAAACTAACTCACCATCTTTATATGACGGGTGGTCGTCAGCGCTCTTTGAAAAGCAAATTGAAGACTCAATTAATACATTTATGTCATACATGTGAGAGAAGATGAAATTAAAAACAAACTGTGAAACCAAAACCAATAGAAAGAATTTTAAAAATGAAAAATGCGTAAATTATATTCATTTGTCTGTTGTTTTCAGACATAAAAATATTGATTGAAATGGTTGGAAATGGAGTTGATAATTAGATATGAACATGTTTCAGGGAGAAATTTGGGATTCTGACAATACTGGATGGCGAAACATAAATTTGACCTGAGACTATTATTACTCCACCTCAGAAATGAACATCCCCGTCGGGTTAATGTCTTGGTTATGTTTTGGTCATTTCCACACCGACCTGTTCTCCGTCGGCACCGGCCTCATCCTCTGGCGGCTCCTCCCCGAGCTTCATCCACACGGGTTCGGGGTACTCGTCATCCGGGAGCGAAGCGACGGAGTCTTCCCTGCATCGCTGACCGTTTGCGCTCTGCCTCCAGCATCTGCGAGGATCCTCCTGGCTGTAGGAAACGGAGAGCACGGCGTCGACGTCGCCAAAGAGAGGCAGGTGGGACGGATGGGCCGTAGAACCGATCTTCGTGCACTGCAGCAGTCCCAGCAGGTCTCGTTGGTGGCTTTCGGAGAAAAGCAACCCTGTGGTTTCAGTGCTCTGAGTCAGCATGGAGTGACTGCACACTTCCTGTTCAGCCAGACTGGAGTAGTGATCATCACGGCGCTCTGTGTCCCTCATCTGAAGCTGGGAGAGCAAGGCGTGGATACGGCTGTGATCCTCATCACCTGGTCTCCTGTTTGAAAGCTCCGCCTCTTCTTCGCTGGCCGTCTTCTCAGAGCCTCCGAACACCTCGCGAGTCGTTTCCTCTGCCGCTGGAACATCTGCATCTTCGACTTGAACTTCTATAGCCTGACCTGACTCTGATGCATTTCCCAGAAGCACCTGCTGGTATGACTGGACCGGAGTCGACGAGTCTTCCCCAATCAGAGGAGGGGATCCTGACTCTCCGAGGCTGCTCAGATCCAGGAGGTCAGCAGAGGGAGGCAGGCCAGAGTCTTCCAGATCATGAGCAGAACCGGCTTCGCTGGAGGAGTCGGACCTCCAGTCCAGAGGAGGAGGAACAATTAGACTGTAGGTATCAAGGTCTACTGCCTCTGGCACTGGAAGCACACTGATTCCCTCCACTGAGGCTCCAATAACAGGGTCAAAGTCAGACAGCGGGCCATCTGCATGCGTAGATCCAGTCTGATGATCTGGGAAGCAGTCGGAGTCCATTTTGTGTCAAGGATAAGATGGCATTACCGAGCAGAATCCGTACTGCGATCACAATGCGGCAGAATCTCCTGGAAGGACTCCTATAAAGCAAAACACTAAAACCATTATAGGTGGTTATCAATAAATGACAGCATGTAAGAAAAGTACTTTTATTTCAGTAATTCAATTAAAAACTGGAAACTTATAAACGCAGAGCGATATATTTCAAGCATCTATTTTTGTTAAGGTTATGACTTACAGCAGATTATGAATGTCCTCAAAGGGCCAGTAGTGGCAGAATGTGTTTATAAAATCAACTAAACTATTAAAATATTAACTGTCTGTTTTTAGTATGATTGACAAAAAAACATTTGAGCACACTGATGTTTTTTTTAAGGTTCTTTTTATGTAGAACCTTTTATGTAGAACCGCTAGACACTTTATATGTGTCTAGCGGGTTACATAAAAAGCTATGGCAAGCCAGATTTGGCCCCCGGGCTTGAGTCTGACGCACATGACTTACAGTTAACTGCAACCACAAATTTCAGCTGCTCAAAGAAATGTTTTATCACATAACTCCAATTAGTCTGAAGACTGGGGACCTGTCTGTTGTTCACATGTAAGCATGTCATGACAGTCAAGCGCTACTATCTTCAGTGAGAAGCCTCCTCTGATTCGTTGGAACAGTGACTGCTACCAGATTTCCTACCTGCACAGCATCACCTCCATAACAACTCTTTGAAGATACTAAGATGACATTTAATTTCATTTTAGGACAATTAATGTATTTTTGAACTGAGTTGAAAATGAGTAACTTTTTTTTATTGAATTAATGCAGTAAAGTATTTTACATTTTATCATTTATTAAGATGTAGCGGTATATCGTTTGTGACACAAAATAATTATCGATGGCGTAACTAATACCTACTACACAGCTATAGTTAGTTAAATAAACAGTAAAATGAGATGAGTTTCACTGTAAAAGCACAACAAGAAGGCTTCAAATAAACACTATGCTTCTGGGGAAATACATAATTCTTCATAAGTAAGGGAAAAACAATTTTAAAATAAACTAAAAAAAGTAGAACTCCTTTTAAATCTACAACCAGCCTAACTGAAGTAGCATTATTAGTAGCTAGATGCTAACTGCTCCACTTTACAGTGTTTTTCTTAGGCAGGTACTGTAATGAAAGCTAAAACAATGAACACATAAAACACCATAACTGCTATAAAAATAGTTCTTACCGGATGTCGAAAATCTTTCTCGCCTCCTTTGTGTCCAGATAGACACAACTGTCGCTGCCACGACCGATGAGTCGACGTGTTTAGGAATTTGAACCCTCTCCACAACTTCTGTGCACACTTTTTCCGTCATACTATTGACATCAGTAATTCTGACATAAGTAGCAATTTAACGGAATGCCTCACTATTACAGTTGTTTAGGAGTAAATTGGACTAACTTTTAAAGCTGCTGCTGCTGTCGAGTGACTGCTTTTATTTATTGGTCACCACTATCCTGCTGCGGCGTTCAAGTTCCCCCGTAACTTCCCAAATAATCCTTACAAATTCTGTCTCTACCCATTTCATATACGTACGTAGTTAAATTTATACAGAAAGCCATCAAGGTTTTCATTAAGTTGCATCTAACCAGCATTGGAGAATAGATATGAAGTATAATATCTCATATGAGCAATAGTTTACCTCAGATTTAAACTTTACTTACGAGCCGCATCAAATGCAACAGTGAATTACGTCAACAGCTCTGCGTCCAAGCCCCGATTAATCAAATGTCGATATTTCTATTAAGAAAGTCAAGACCTATTTTATTTTGTTTTTTATTTTTGGTGAATATAATGTTGCATACATAATTACCCTATCATTTTGGTTTGAAAAACTTTTACCACATACTCTGTACTTCTTTGAATATAAGTATCTTCCTGCTTACAATGTTGGAAAAAACATTTTCAGTTTTTTCTGTATCTATTTCTGACAGAAGTCGGTGTAAGAAAAAAATCTCGATCTATTTATCTTGAAAAACTTTTAAATATCAGTCTTCTTTGGTTAGTAATCCCCAAAACACACACATAATGAAACAAAACAGAACAATAAGTGATTTTAGCTTTATTTAAAAACAATCATAAATTAATAAACATGGATTAAAGTTTGTCATAAAGACTGAGTCAAAATAACATTACATATCTGCCTGCAATGTTCTTTAATCGTTCTTCCATGCAAAACATCTATTTTTTGCAATTAACTGAACTTATAAAGACGACTCAAAGATCTGAAATGGTGTCCACATAAGCTCATTTTGCTTAATATGCATTCATCTAAATAAAACCTCCACATTGTTTGCGGTTTGTTAATGTCTGAAGCATTGTTAAAAAAGTGCTGTTAGAAATATTTCTCTGTTACATATTTCTTTCCGTTTTCCTCTTTTTCCTCATAAATTTTAATACTTGAAACAACTGACCAAATACAGATTGTGGTTTTCAATAAAAACATCCTCGTTGTTATATCATAAGTTGTCATTAATCAAATTATTGGGAAACACATTTTACCAGCAACCTGCGAGGAATCTAAAATCAACAAATAAACAGAATCGGCCTGACAACATGAAGTAGGCCAAAAGGTTTCCAAGGGCAAGACGTCATGCTTTGATCTACATAAATTAAAGAACAGAAGAGAAACAAAATTTCCGAATATACTGAAACCGTAAACTAATCTCATAATTTCAAAAACATTTCAGGTAGCTAACACAGGTGTTTTATTTATTCACTTACAGAAAGTAGGAATACTGTAGCTCTAGGAGACAAGAGCAGGAGTAGAAATTAATTTAAACAGATGATCTGATCAAACCAAAAAGCCGTTCATAATCCAGTTAATTAGCATCTCCTCCTGATTGTGAAGACAACGCTGTACTGCCTGACAGCTCACTGCTGCTGGTATTCATCTGAATCAAACCTATTAGAGAGGAGGTGGAGCCCAGTAAGCCCACCAGCCAGCTGGGGAACCGTCCTGCCCACAGGAAGCCTGGCGGCATCCAGTGAACGGCGTTACAGAGGTCCGCCATGCTGCTGAGGATGGAGAGCATCTCCGCTTGCATCTGCCTGTGGAGGTCAGACCGTCTGCAGGAGAAAACAGATTTACAGAGCATTGGAAAACTGTATATTTCTAAAACAGAGTGATGTCTTACCCTGTTAGTTTGAAAGAAAAGAAACATAAATAAGACAGGATGACAAACAAAAAACTCTAGATTATATTTGTTAAATGCTTAAATAGACTGACTGAACGTTTAGCTTGCTTTAATAATAAAGCAAATGTCAATGAAATAAAAAAAATGAATTTGCTAAGTAAACACCTGCTGCCTCCTTCGCCTCTCCGGTGTTTCTTCAGCTTCTTCCTGAGCAACAGCAGAACTCGAAATGATCTGGAGAAATAAAGATTTGCACTAAAACTCTCAGTTTTTGTACTTCAACTTAGCTTGTGCTTTCTTGACTGAGTTTCTTATGAAATATAATTTTTATCAGGTTTTCTGCAATGCATAGTTACAAGTTAGTTTCCAGAAACTCAGCAATGCTTATAGGCTACAGACCTAAAAGCTAAACACTTCCTGGAACTTACTCTGAAATAAAAAGTTACTTTAAAAAAGTTTCAAATTACTTTTCCTGAAAAATAAAGCAAGAGGGAGCCATGTCCTGTTCTAGTTGCTGACAAGACATGCAAAACAAAAAATCAGGAAAAGGATGATCCAAAAATATTTAAGGGAAACATTTGTTGTTGTTTTTTTTTTTTTAAACCGGTCGAACCTGCAAGTAAAAATGGTAACTGGACTGAACTAATAGCCCTTTTCCAGTCATTCTGACCAATCAAAGCGCTTTACAGTAGAGCCAAACTCACCTACCTCACAAGTAATTATTAGGGATGCACCAATTTATCAATACCGATTTCCCTAATTTTGGGAAATCAGTGATCGGCCGATTTTTTCATGTGAAGCTGATCTTAACCAACGATTTTATCTACCTCAGCAAAGGTATTTAAATCAACTTCTGTCTTCTTCTGCTCTGCTGTGAGAGAGGTTTGGGTAGCAGACCGGCCCACCAGATCAGGTCTATATGTTGCAGTTAACAACAATCATCTCACTGTTGGCAACTCATCAACTTTCTTCCTACATTTAGCAACATTTTAGACAAAAGAAATTGGTATCGGCCAAAATCGGAATCAGCAGGTCAGAATTTTGAATAATTCAGTAATCGGTGATCGGCCAGAAAACTGGAATCGGTGCACCCCCAGTAATTATACTAGTAATACAAAACTTTGGGTAAAAATAAACACCAGCAGGCTGGAATCAAATGTATATCCTATGATTTGCAAGATACCAACTCTACCTACTGAGTCACCACCACACTGTTTGTTGTTAGAACAAACAACGAATCCTTTTTCTTCAGAAATCACATCATTTAGCTAATTTTATTAAAGTATGCTTAGTTTGTTGCTAAACATATATATATGTATATATATTCTTTTTTTTTGTAATAAAAAATGAAAACATATTTTGTGGTAGTTTTGAAGTAATTTCAACAGATGCAGATAACTCAGCTGATGTGTCCCGATATCTGAGTGCAGACGTCTCACCTGAGGATCCCCAGCAACAACGAGGTTCCCCATAGCACTGTGCTGAACAGCCACCACTTATCAGACCTCACTTTGATCAGCTCTGCATCTGCGGCCCAAGCAATATGTTCACACGGATAGTACAGCTGGTCAGCCACGTTCGTAAGCACCGATATCCAGCGGACGCCTGCATCCTCCTCCTGCAACAAGAATCTGGTCAGTATCAACAGAAGAGATGGGACTTGTGCGGACATGTAAGCAACTTTTTATTATGAATCACCGAAGCACCAAGTCCGTAGCTGTGGGAGTATGCCAGCATGGAGAGATCATCAAACAGCCTCAGCACCGTCCTGCAGTGGCTGAGCTGAGCAGAAAACAGAAGCAAACTTTTCCCAAGTCGCTGAGATGATGCATCTGCTGCTGCTTTCTGGGTAAGAGCTCCTCCCACCAGCTGAGAGCCATAACAGAACGTCCTGATCTGCAGGCAAAAGGTAAAACAAATAATAATTAATGGATGAAAATCACAAAATCAAGATTATATTTATAAAAAATGACACAAAGTAGAAAATATTAATAGAATTTTACAACACCAGAGCTTTTTTTAAAAAACTTTTACCTGAGTAATTTTATTTATGAACGACAGAAAACTCTTACTCTTGCTACAATTTCTTAATACTCTCCCGACTGTGTGTAACTTCACTAAATGAAGAGCAAGTTTGTTTCAACCAAACATTCACCAGACACAGACACACACACACATGCAGTTTTTGTCAAAGTTTCAAAAATGTTATATTAAAAGAAACAAACGTTACCATAAGGCATTATCAAATCAAAATCCAATAAAAACGCATGGTCAGTTCAATCCGTCATATAGACTGATTTAAAGTCATAGTTTATGCTAAGATTACTGGGGTAAAATGCATTAAATTACTCATTTACATAATAAATAACTAAATTATTCCCTGCAGAAGTATCCGACCCGATGTTTTCACTACAGCCTTTGGATAAAAACAAGGTTCAGTGAAGACTCACAACTTTATCTCTTCCTCTGTATGTCTCTAGCAGTCGGACGAGAGACTCCACAGACTGCTGCATGTCCGATTACACACACAGTGCCACAGCCACACTGTGATAAATAAATACACTCTAATTTGATTTAGTTTCCGCAGATCATTTTAGCTTCTGCTGCACGCATATGACAGCCTCTGCACCTGAATGCACCAACATTCAGCTGGACTTTGAAACAGGAACTACTTCAAATAGACCAGAGCAAACGATCGTCGATTTCCAAGCGCCACTCTGGACGTAACTAAAGTTGTTAAGTGTGTAAGGCAAGATCTCTGCAACCAGATAGAGGATCAACTGTATAGTCTCTTTTAACACTCTAGATCAAATCACAGGCACGAACATTAGCAAATGGTTGGTTCAAGAGGGTTTGCAATTTGATTAGAGAAAATCATTTAGTTGACTGTTGGATGGAGGCTATATAACTTTAAATTATAATATTTATTAATAATGATAATATTTAAAATCATGAAAACTATTATAAAAATACAAACATTAAATAATCACATGTGGTATTAATAATACTAGGAGCAACACTAATAATAATAATAATAATAATAATAATAATAATAATAATAATAATAATAATAATAATAATACAGCTAAACCAACTGCAGAAAATATTAAATTTGCCTCAGCGATTACCAAAATTAGTACTAAAATAAGCATATATTACTGAGAAAACTAAAACTATTCAGTTGATTGCTATCTTTCGTGCTTCTTGCCATTCAGAGTATCAGAGTTGAACAAGCCACTCACAATATGGCGGAATGACTGGCGTACGCATCGATGGTGTCTCTCACCAGTATGACGTCTGACTCCATTCTTGTCTCGTGCGCGACAAGTGTGTTTTACGCAAGCCATCCAGTGGTGGTTACGTAAATAGTTCCCGTCATGCTGTTCGCACGTACCTCACCAAAAGCCAGTTCAGAGGACCGGGGAGGAGGAGGCGGAGGCGGACAGCTGAGAATCCCTGGCTGACTCCGGTAGCGGATTCACGAAGCAGGTGACGGACGGCGGGGAGTGAACACAAACACAGCAGCGTTATTAGACGTTATGTCCGCTTTCAAAAAAGATCTTACATCTGGTCCACGAGTATCTTTGGGTTTTCCAAACGCTTTGTTTTGTCGGGAGGGATTCTGGTGTCCACCGGGCGATGTCAGCGGCCACGGCCACTGCGCGGGTGATGAGAGACCGGCTGCTGCAGGCCATCGACGGCCAGAACAACGTGAGTTTTTTTAAAAGTTTTACATCAGAGGAAACAGAATGGAGAAGGAGTAAATAATAGGCTCTGAGGCTCAGTGTGTCAAAAGTTACTCCGATTAATGAACGTGGAGCTTTATGAAGTGTTGCATGTCTGTTTTAGTTGCTTTTTTTTCTTCAATATGCTCCCCGTCCATTTCTATGTGTCGTCCTGTCTATTTTTAATGTCTTTGAAGCAAAATAACAATAAAAACAATTTGACTCAGTAGATTCATTTCAGGTTGCGTTTTCAAAAAATGTTCAAAAAAGAAAAGAAAAGAAAAATGTGGTCCATATAATGTTTAATTATATTCAGATCTTATTAGGTTGACAAGAGATAAAGTCCTAAAGCAATATTTTGTGTGCTTTATTTTGTAATGACATTTCAGGGTAATAAATACAAGAACAAAGACTAAGAAAACATTTCCTTCATAAGAGCTGCTGTTGCTCTGACCACCGTAAATTCATCCAAATCCTGATAATATTTTTATTAATCTCCCGGTTGTTTCTGTTTGTTTCTATTTTATTATTTATATTTATTTGCATTAAAAAAATTAAACACTTTACAGCCTATGAAAGAAAATAAAAGGAGATGCTTCAAAAATGATGCAGTCATGTTCATAATTCGTTGATTTCAAAATGATGTTATGAAATGCAAGTGATCCTGCATTCAACCAAAACCAAACTACAAAAACATTATACAATAATTCAAGAATTATATATGTTAAATATACCTGTATTTGTAAAAAGTGATTATGTGCAGGAACACTAAGTGTATATGATGCTGTTATAATTACATAACATGGGGACTTCCTGCTGTTCTTACTTGTGCATTTCACCAGTCTAACTCTAATATTAATAATTCAAACCACAATGATATCATTGGTATCTTAACATTCGCTGTTTTTGATGCTTTTGCTGGTAATTTTCAGGTTGAGATTACCTTAAATCACTATATTCGTTATCAAGAGTAAAATTTTACACTTTTCTAACACAGTGGTTATGGTTTTATTTAAATCTTTATGCTTCTCTCTGCTACTAAGATAATATTTGCATGTTCTTATCTTTGCTAGTCACATTGAGCCTGAAACCAGTATCGGTACATATTTTCACAAATGCAGGTGTACATTTGAGACTCTATGCAAATGAATGCTTGTCCTAATGACCTCTGTTTTCCCTCCGTAGTCCACTGACTTATTGGTGAATGTCAATAAATTAGGATATAATCAGAAACTTTTTTTGTTTTTTCAGTTCAAAAATTTGGAAAGTTATATATACAGGGTGTATATATATATATATATATATATATATATATATATAGTGTTNGGTTTAAATGATCCATCATTTTCAGGTTTTTGAAACTGACGGATCACATTTTCATTAGCTACTCCTTTATTACATTGTAAACCTTTGTCTTCTGAGCAGATACGCAACATGATGGTGGTTGTGGAAGTGATTTCCAGTTTGGAGAAATGCTCTATCACCAAAGAAGTACTAGAGGTATGTTAAAATACAAGTCTGATTAAAACAACTCTTCTGGAAGTCAAATTACATCTGCGATGTTTTGGTTGTAGGAGACACGCCTTGGGAAGCTGGTGAATGACATCCGGAAAAAAACCAAGAACGAGGATCTTGCAAAAAGAGCCAAGAAGCTCCTCCGGACCTGGCAGAAGCTGATCGACCCGGGTCAGGGTGACTTGGTCCCCAAAGAACTCACTGGTGCATCTTGGCCTTCCAAAGGCAGCATTCACTCCTGCTCCTCTCCTCCAGCTTTGAGCAAAACAGGCTCAGAGTTAAAGGCCAGAAGTGACTTCAACAACTACTCTCCAAATCCTGAACCGATAAGCAACAGGAAACGTAGATGTGACAAGAAAGAGGGTCAAACAAAGATACCCAAAGTCGCTCATGATGATGCAAAACAGCAGCCATCTCATGGACTTGGTGGGAGTTTTAAAATTCCTGCAAATACTAATGCACACCAACCATCAGACAGGGATACGTCTAAATATCTGGACAATAGTAAGTCAAATAAAGTTCCTATTCACGCTGTCAAACCTCATCCAAGTGCCAGCAACCCTCCTAACACGCTTATGCAACGGCAGGTTAGAAGGGATAAGCATCAACCTAGAAGCCCTGGTTGTCCGTTGCAACATCCTGAGTGCCTAAAGCAAGAAGCTGTACTAAAAAAACCACAAAGTAGTGGAAATCCAGGTGTGATGGAGGAATCTGCTCAGTCGTTTAATGTTCACACAAACCTCTCAGGGTTTGCAAATTTGGGGTTTCAAAGCAGGACTTCAAGTTTGGATGATGAGACTATTATTAATGATGCTGTGAACAAGAAAAGAGAAAAATACAAGGCTAAAGATCATGTTGTGAACCTGAATGGCCCAATTACAGAAGACAAAAGCAAACCAGCGAGGATAAAAGACAGAAGGATCACATTTGATCCATCAACAGGACAAATTAAATTCACTTGCCCTAAGGAGTCTTCAGAAGAGCAGGAAGTCTCTGAACTCCTGCTGAAGCTGAGTCAACCCATTCCTCCCAGTCCCTTCCAACAGACGGACTGGAAAGAACTGTCAAGGAGCGAAATAATCCAGTCATACCTCACCCAGCAGAGCAACATCCTGTTGTCTGGTGCACACACACCTGGAGCCAACCTTTTCATGTCGGAGGTTTGCAAAAGAGCGGATCACCAGAAGAGGAATACCACAGAAACGTCCATACTGGTATCAGACCATCATGTCAAAGAGTTACCTGGAGTTGGCAGAGAAATCAGCAGTGAAGACCTGAACCGATTACAGAGACGGCGTTGGTCCGGAGTTAACGGGTGTTACGACACCAAGGGGAACTGGTACGACTGGACGGAGTGCATCTCTGTGGATCCACATGGAGACGAGAGCAGACTAAACATTTTGCCCTACGTCTGTCTGGACTGAAACGCTGTTCAGCTTGGAAGTAAATCAATTGATCAAGTCTACGAGATGAGAAATTTTAGGAAAATGATACCTTATTTGTGCTGGATGTTTGGTCCATTCAGCTTTTGTTTTGTATTTAAATTTAGTAAAATTTTCTTGTTGGCATTTCATAACCGTATTATGAAAATTTACAAGACACATTTTCAGAAATCATTAACGACACACAAATACTTTAAAACTTAATTAGTCCAAAATTAATACGCTGTTGTATTTAGGACTGTTTCATTTGCAACTGTACAGCTTTAATTAAGAGTTTTTACCGCATTTTTGACCACCTGAATATAGTTCAAGCAAATTCCCAACACTCAGCTGATGTACATTTTCACAAATAAATTACAATATTTTTTTTAAATGGAAAACGTTTGATACAACACAAAGTATTTGTCCTTTATTATTCATGTTTTACTTTCTTTCAATTTCTTTTTTATTGTAAGTAGGACCTTAACTATCCACCGAGTTGTGTTATAGAAACAAAGTGAGTTCAAGTGTTTTAGAAGAAAAAGACTCATAAATATAATAAAAATGTATATAATCTTTGCATGTATATATAAGTTTGTGAGCTGCAGATACTTTCAACTTGACAATTTCGACCTGTGGAGCAGGTGGAAATTGACGTTTGAAACAAGTTGAGAGCCTGGACACCAACCTAAGTGATCATATCTCAATTGCTTGCTCTGCATGGAAATGACCTCAAAACCCTGTCATTATTATCTGCAGTTGAAATTTGCATGCATTATATACAGTCTACCATTTTTTCCTTCCTTCCTGACATTAAATGAAACTAAACCTTCCATTTTTTCAGGTAAGTTAAGATCCGTGTTTTTTCCATTTCCTGAAAGCAAGAATAACGATTATATTTATTAACATAAGCATGAGATTGTTGTGCTTTTAATAAAATTGTAGAAGCCCAGGTGATAATTTCATTGTTTTTTTGGAAGTGTCTGATTAATTAACAAAATCTGAGAGAAATGGAAGCACAAATGGGGAGATATCTTTAGGCACATCTCAAACATGATGCATCTTTTTGTGACATCATAGATCTTTTTGGAGAGGTCAACAAACCTCACTCCATTACTCTTACCCTGTAAGAAGAAATCAGCCAAAATTATAATTATTGTAAGAGTTTGTTGACAGATGTCCAAATTTTTCACCCCCAACCATACAGTTTAAAGGTTATTTCCACGTAAAACTTGAAAAAATGTAAACATCTGACTTGGAAGAATGACAAAAAAAAAACTGTATGTAGCTTACAGTATAAAAGGTAAACCTTTGATTTATTGTGTCTGACATTAAATGTTTGTGTATAAACATCTGATTTTGGCTGTAGCTTGCCATTTGAGTTCATCCTGGAGGTTTGAAATAACTTTTTTTCTATAGATTTTTAGACAATCTCATGATGTAAAGCTGTGTAATTAAATTTTCAGAAAATAAGCTTATTTTAAGAAATAAACGCTTGAAATATTTCACTCTCTGTGCAATGTACTCTGTGTAGTACATTCTTGAAATGCGCTTATAGCTTCTTTTATTTTGAAATCTGTGAGCGGAAGGAGAACACTTCATTCATTAATGGTCTGACGGAGCTTACTGCGCCCCGGTACAACTACACACACCGGTGGTGACTCGTCACTCCGCGCAGAAAGATGGCTGCGGTGGCGCGGACCCCGGTCGGGGAAGGGATTCGGATAGTTGTCCTATGTGTGTTTTGGTACACGGTGAGCTCCGGAGGCAACGTTATTAACAAAATAATCCTCAACGGATTCCCGTATCCCGTCACGGTCTCTCTGTTCCACATCATCTCTGTTGTCGTCTTCCTCCCGCCGCTGTTGAGGGCATGGGGAGTCCCCAAAACTGAACTGCCGAGCAGGTACTACCGGTGGTACATCCTCCCGTTGGCTTTCGGAAAATACTTCGCGTCCGTTTCGGCTCACTTCAGCATATGGAAGGTGCCTGTTTCGTATGCACACACAGGTGAGTAGAAAATGTTAAATCCGGCCAGCTGGAACCTGTTATCCGGGGCAACTTGATGATGTGTCTGTACCGTCAGCTGATATTAGCTTTGCGGCTAACGGCTGGCCAACTGCCGACAAGGGCATTTAAAGAGTCTGGCAGACCGCAGCGTCACGTAGATCCCAAACAGAAAAGCTTTTCTTTTACAAATTATTTTAAAAATGCAGCCTTTGACTGTACTTTTGTATTTTTACAGTGATTTTACGTAAAATACCATCTGTTAGCTTGCTAGCCAACTGAATTAAAGCTGAAATACGTCAAGGGGGAGGAGTAGTATGCTTCTTCAGTTTTTAAACTCAGGGTAACTGAATGCATCTGTTACGGTAGTGATCCCGAAAATGCCCCGATTCATTGGTAAAATGACACATTAAATTCAGAGGCGGATATAAGCTAGTTACATTTACTTTAGCAACTTTCTTGAAAAAGATATTTCTTTTAGGAGTGGTTTTACTACACCGTACTTTTTACTTTTGCTTCTGTAATAAGTTTTACTCTTGAGCAAAAATTCACTAAAGGAAGAACAATAATGTTTTAATCAAAATCAGCACAAACCTACAGTTTATAAGGGGATTTCTTGTTTAAACATAAGCTTTGTTATTCTGTTATTTTCTATCTATTGAGCGATTTGTAGATCAAAAAGACACATATATATTCTCTGTGAAAGGTATATTTACCTATTGCGTTAGTGTTGAAAATTTGATATTGGGGGGAAAAAAAGATTGGAAAAATTGTTTTTTCAGCCTGAATTTTGCTGATTTGTAATTATGTTGTAGTGTTTTTTCTATTTAGTCTTTAAAATAGCAGAATTTGCACATAACTATATGTGTTTGTCCATCTAACATCATTTATAAGCATTAAAATGTTTTAATTAATACTGTAGTAGCTTTCTTAACAAATACTTTATTTTTTGGATGGCCACTATTGACTTTGGTAAAAATATATTGAACCAGTGTTACTCTTACTTGAGTATATTTTTTGAGTACATTGCCCATCTCTGATCAAATTGGGAGTCTTTTTATTTTATTAAATGTTAATTGCCTCTGCAGTCAGATTTAGTCCCTTGACCCCTTGAGCAATATTTGCATATATTTATTAACAAGCTATACTCCATCAGTAAGTATTTTACACATTGTAGTAGTTTTATCTCGGTATTCCAATTACTCTATAGCATTTTACAACTTTAATACTACTATCATATATTTGTCCATCCAATTCAAATCCAGAATCTCATACATGTTCAAGGTTTCCCCCAGGAAACTTGCTAAGCCCTGTGATTGGGGTTCTCAGCAGTCATTTATCCAGCAGCCCGTCTTGTTTTAGAGTTAAGAAATATTTAAAATTGACAGGAAATTTGAAAATATCACTTGATTAATACCTGAACACCAACTATAAAGTTTTAGAAAATGCAAGCATTTTAAAAAGACTTTAATAAATAAGCAATGCTTAGCCTGGTGGGGCACAAGTAAAGCCTGGTGGCCCGCCAGGCTTATAATACACTGGGGGAATGTGTATTATACACTGCATGTTGTAGATTACACATAGATTAATATGTATCAGGTGTTTGTTCTGCAAATTTCTACAGTTCACAGCTAATGAGGGCTAAACAATTACATCACACCAGTAAAAATAATTTTTAGTACAGAAATGCTAGTGTGATGAAAACTATGTCTTTCAATACTTTATTGTTTAAGTTTTTAAGTTAGCCATTAAAATGTACGTCTCTATTTTTTCGTCAGACCATGGACCGTTTCTAATTGCCTTTTGAGATTTTCTGAGTAATTAAATATTAATAGAATTAAATCTGAGAAATGTCTAATATGTATTAATTTAATCTTTTTGATGATATTCTAATTTATTGAGGAGCGTCTGTAAATGGGATGAGGTTATGGGGTCGGCCCGATTGATAGAGATTTTATTGCATGGAATGGTAATTTAATTATTTAACATGGAGCCATATCCCACATCCGTACTGTGACAAATGTGTGACAGCCTTTTTTTCTGTCTCTAGTAAACCCCCTAATACAAATTATTTAACATTAAAAGTACACAATTTAAATCTGTCTGTGCAACAAATAATTTATCAGATAATTTGTTTTAAGCTACATCTTCAGGCAGAAGAACCACAGATAGTTTCCAAGGTTATAAAAGTATTTATGAAGCACTAGCAATAATAATGCAGTTCTGCATGTATTTGTTAATGAGAATCGTTTTCATATTTTTGAAGATACAACCTTCAAATCTTTTTTATTATCTGTAGATTATCTGATTTTTTTCAACCCATTCATGATTCATATGTGGTTCAGTCTATTTATTCCCTTCTGTTGTCATTTTGTCTCCATCTATTTCTATCTTCTGAGAAATTTCCTGTGTAATTAACAATTGTTTATCACAACATTCATCTATTTAAGTAAGTTGATTTATTATGGAGGTTAGCATAACAATGTTAAAATTCTATATTTAAATTCAGTTAGTTGTGTATTGTGAAGAGTTTGTTATAGTGTCTTTCTATTCGAGATTCAACTAACAGCCTTTTTCTAGCAAATAAGCATTTTATTTAAGGTTTTTATTGGCGATTGTGATTTTGACCATTTTTTTAAAACTTGAAAACATAAGAGGAAAAAAACATGATTTATTTTTTCTTTGACTTTGTTTTGAATTCAACAAAATAAGGAAGATGTTGCATGCTGAAGTCCCTATTTTTGCACGACAACATATCTTTATTCTGATTTTAATTCTATTTTTATTCTTTAAACCAAATTGTACTAGTTGATTAACGGATAGGGAAAAATCTAGTGTAATTTTTATTTTTGGCTGATTAATTAGTGCATCTCTAATTTCCATTGACTGTTTTCTGATCCCTGTTTCAGCTGGTCGACTCTTATAATATCTGAGATCTTATGACGATATGGACTTAGAATTTTATAACAATATTTTATAGCTCAATTATGATAATAAAAATTATTATAAAGAACTATTTATTAATTATTTTTTACTGTAATTGCATGGCAAAGCATTCATAGCGCCACAAACATCAGCTACTTTAAGAAGTGTTTTATATCACTAAGTTGGACATAGAGGCCTTATTTAATCAGATTTTTGAATGTCTTGATATATTTTTGCTCTCATGGAGAAAACTGTAGAGAAAATAGTAAAAATATCAATTTAATCTGTTTTTTTAACACTAACTATTTTTTGCGACAATAAATCAAAATTCTTATTATAAAAATATTTTTTTTATGGTCAACACACTGCCTGCACATCACAAATTATCCCCTGATGTCTTGTCTGCACCTTATTTTGAATGTTTATTATTTTAATACATATAGTCCTAATTCCTATTATAGTAACTATGCAGTGAATCTGGTTGCTCAGCATTGTTTAGGATTCATTTATTCGTTTGTCGGTGTGAACATGACGCACCGCTGTCGAGGCGTGACTCAGTGAACGACGTCGTGTGTTATTTAACAGAGGTGTGGACCCGGCTCTGACCTGCCATTAACTTTTTACAGCTCAGACGTAATCGGTTCGCTCTCTCCTTGCTGAGGAGCCACAGTCCTCAATGTTTTTAAAACTGACACCGTCCCATTTTCCCCCCTTTGTCTCTTTCACAGTCAAAGCCACAATGCCGATATGGGTGGTGCTGCTGTCGAGAATTATAATGAGGGAGAAGCAAACTACAAAGGTGAGTAGGTCCAGAGCGTAAGACGCAGCACAAGTCCTGCTGTGTTTCAGGCTGCGACTCGGCAGCGGTGATGTGGCACAGCGGGCCGACTGTGCCTCTGCTGCGTCTCATGTTACAGCCGCCTGCCGAAGCGTCTGTCGCTGGCATTCTCCAAGAGGTCAGGGGTCATCCACATCAGCTCCTGCATTCTGTATCTGACATTTAAGAGGCTTTACGTAGGTTGATTCTCTGTGGGAATAATGAAAGTAAAGACTGTGAAGAATTTGTGCTGAATGAACCAGTAGTTCAGCTTTACCAACAGACTTCAGGATATCATCGTAAATATCATTAGAAATGTTGTGGGTGTGGATAAACCTTTGTAGACGAGGAAAGCCGATGTTAAATCAGGGTGATCTTTGGACTCTCGCTCAACACTGCATTTAAACCTGGAGGGATTTTTCTGTTTTTTGTCAAGCAGATTGTTGCCTTTTCTTTTTTAAAAACTGTTCAGTGACCACAAGTTGTTGCAGCAGCATCCAAACTGGTGGTTAAAACAGACCACAGAGCAAAAATAACAACATATAGAAGACCCCTAACTCTCTACATCCTGTATGGAGTTAATGAACTTTGATTTATTCATTTTTTATGCTGAAACTACTAAAGGTGGATAAATAAAGTTTCATCCATAAAGGATAAAACTATACGGATTAAAGTCCATAAAGAAAATAAGCTTATTTTCCCCATCTTGTGTTTTTACTTATTATAGAAAATGCTAACAAATAAACTAAATCCATTATAACATATATAACGTGTAAATAAAACCATAAAGAGTTGGTTATTTCAGGATTTCAGCTTCAGACTCGTATTCACATGAAAAGTGGCGTTTAATTGGATCATATGAAACAATCCAAAAGTTTTAAAGTTGCTTCTCTGTGGCACAATAGAATGGAATCAATATTATTTAAAATATTTTACGTTTTTATGCACATTTACATCCATCAGTTATTTCATCACTTTGCAGACAAGGCTAAGAATCACATAAAATCAATACTTTATCAATTACCAAACTGTAATTCACTGACATTTGACTAAGAAGAAACTTTAAATTGAATGTTTTCTGCTGACATTTGGTTTATTTTTAAACCAAAATGCTTGTAAAAAATTTTTTTTTTAAAATCCTAAGATCTAAAAACAAAAAAACAGTCATATAATAACTCTTCCCTCCAATGTACACATAAAACTAAAACACTCAGATTTTCAAAATATTCAAATGTAATCAGTATCTCACTCACGATCCAGATGGGAAATGAGTGATTTCTGTGAAACTGCTTCGTCGTTCCAGTTCCAGATCACTTGAAACTGGGACGTTTTCACACTGCTGACTAAAATCAGGCTCTTGTGTCTCATCATTACCAGCCGTTCTTGCATTGCTTTGGTGTGCAGTGTCTTAGATCATATCTTTGTTTACTAATTTTTCTCACATGGCACAATAAAAAGCCATTCAAATATGTGTTTGAGTCATTTCCTGGTTCCCTGTACCCTGTAGTATGCTGGCTAATGTTAAAACAGCGGGTAACCATGGCAACCAGTCACAGTTTAAAGGCCGGCCGGCTCTTTCTGCAGTCAAGTTGCATGAGCATCAAATATATTTGGAAACAAATAATCCTGTTTTACTCCTAATCTCCAAATAAACTTAGATTTTCACTGCAGAAACACAAAATCTTACCAAGTATTTATGGTGTTAAATACTTGAAATAAGACAAAGCAAACATTCAAGTAACTTTTCAGTGAGATGTAGCATCTTGTTATAAGTCAATAATTCCTCAGTGTTAATGAGAGTGCTTTTTCATCAACACTTTTTCATTATTTCACTTACATTTCTCATGTGTTATAAGTGAAATAATCTGCCGGAGGAACTAATATGTTTCCATCAATATTAATAAATAGTTTTCTAAAAACAAGCGCCTGTATCTTGCTGAAAAGGTACTTTTAAGTTAGCTTTGTCTTATTTTAAGTGTACTGACATATTTGCAGTAGAAACTAGACCAAAAATACTTGGTAAGATTTTGTGTTTTTACATTGCTGTTGCATTTCTTTTACTTGTACTTTAAACACGAAACATCTTTCCGCAGTTTTTAACACAGTCAACCGTTTCCCTCTGATTTCTGGCTCTGTAGTTGAAATGAAGCTGGTATTTTTCAGCTCTGAGATGCTCCTCAGTTTCCCGTTCTGATGAAGGAACGTTTCTGCGTGTTAAACAGGAAATAGATTTATGTGTCTGACATCAGGGTGTTATATTTACTTTGCAGTTCAGTGCTGAGACAAAGTGGAGTTTACCTTTGTTTGCATTTCTGTTCATGCGAAAGAATCTCAACAGCCAGAGACGGCCGCATTCAGATTTGAACCTTTTTCTCTTTTTGTGCCAAATGTTTACAAAATTAATCTGTGAAATTGTTGGCAACATTAAATAAGACACAATTATCGGCCTTCATCAAACCAGGCTTTACAACTGCATAAAGGCACTGGTGCCTGCTGTTAAATCAGCAAATAATAGTGTTTTATTTAGCTTTTCTTTTTCATTAAATTTGTGTTTTCTCAGTTTCAGGCTGAGTTCAGTGACAGGTGCGTGTCATAAAAACCAAAGCTCGCCTCTCATTCTCAGGACCATGCAAATGATCTGGTGCCTGTAATGACGGTTTCCACCGGTGAGGTGTCGTCCCCGGTGGATGGAAACATTTGTTTGGGCTTCTGTGTTTCTTATTCTCTAACATTCATCACAAGCATTGAATGGATTATGAAAAATTGTTTAAAAGAAATGTTGGTTTTCATTTCCCGATTACAGTCGTCTTATGAAAATGCCTCTTCATTTTCTGACTCGTTTCGGTGGAGATGCAGTTGTTTTGATTTCCTGTTTCTTGAAGGTGATAAACAGCCTTTAATTAATTAATTTTAGTTCTAAGTCTAAATTATCTTGAAAAATAATACCTGATGATGAAACATCTGCATGTATTTAGGATTTAGTCATTTTATTTCTTTTTCCATTCACATTTTTAATTACATTTTTTATTTTCATTCCTTTTTTATGTGGCAGCAATCATTTGTCCCACATGTTCTGCGAAAGGAGTTGGTGTGTAATAAAATAAAATATGTTGTGAACAAATTATAAAGCTAACTGAAGTTGTTTTTGTCTAAAATTTTAATTTTAATGGCCTTGAAAATATCCTGATCTTTAAAGTCTAACCCACTAAAAAATATTTTATTGGGTTTTTCAGCCCTTTCTTGGACGTGACTAATAAGCAATTGGTAATAAATTAATTTCTGTTCTGATTAATATTTTTTGAAAGAACATTTTGTTTATGGTTGTGTGGGTTTTTTTCTGCTTTATTTATTTATTTTTTTTCATGTTGGATATTTAAAATATCACAGATCCAGTGCGAATTACTCTTTACAAAAATAAAGTTTTTATTAAAAAAAAATTATTTTGGTCTTTGAGAGGGAGAATTTGCATTATTATGCCATTACCACTATGTTACTTGAAAACGGTCTCAAAACAACAATATTTATCGCAATTATTGCGATAAATTCAGCAAAATTTATCATGGCAAGCCTATACTTCACAATATTCAGATGTTCATTTAACTGTGGCGCCGATCATTAGAAATTAAACTGGCCAGTTGTAAAAAACAAAGAAATCAGAACATTTTGTTTAAGCATCATTTATTGGACTAAATGAGAAATCCTGAACACCTGCAGTAGGAGATGAAACCTGGATTAGCACAGGAAGTGGTTGTTGATTTATGTTTGGATCCTGACTCTTTCCTCCGACCCGATCTGGTTTTGCAGGTCTACGTGTCGCTCATCCCGATCATCAGCGGCGTGCTGCTGGCCACCGTCACCGAGCTTTCCTTTGACGTTTCGGGATTAATCAGCGCTCTTGCCGCCACGCTCTGCTTCTCCCTGCAGAACATCTTCTCCAAAAAGGTGAGGCGGCTTCACATTCAGCATGAAGATTAAATCAGGTTCAGCTGAAACGGAAAGAATCGGTGTTTAAACTCTTTTTGGTAATATTTTGACATTTGGTTGCTTTCATAAGTTCACAGTTAAAATGTGAGAGAGTTTTATTCTCAATTAAAAGTTCATTTAAAGGGATGATATGAGCGTCTCAACTAGTCCTGTTTGTAACTGCAAGTTTAATTGATTGAATTTCCCTTTGAGAAATTACATTTTTTATTTTCATTCCTATGTTTGAGTTGAAAGCACAATTTTATATATTTTTGTCTATTTGTCTATTTGTCTATTTTTGTCTATTTTCTTATGCAAATATCTTCAATCACTTGAAATAAAACTGACCTAAAAGTTACTTTTCAGCAAAACAGGGTGGTTGGTTTAGGTCAGTAAATTCTTAATAATGATTAAAAAGAAATGGTTGCGCTGGCGGTTGATTTATGTGAAATAATTAGCTTTTTTGCCAATATTAAGGAATTACTGACCTAAAACAAGCTCCTTTGTCTTTCTGAAAACTTATTTATAAGTTAGTTTTGGTTTTTTTAAGTCTGCAGAGGTATTGGTAGTAATAACTAGACAAAATATTTTGTAAGGTTTTGTACTTTTTCACTGTAAAATATGGAGGATTTCAGATGGAACGTCATCACAGCCACATGCCGTTTACTAGAGCAGTTTTGGGTTTTATTCATTTCTTTATTCTTTTTAGAGAGATTTTTTCCCCTCCTCTCTGTTGAAGGTGCTGCGTGACACAGGTGTGCATCACCTGAGGCTCCTGAACGTCCTGGGCTTCAATGCCATGTTCTTCATGGTTCCCACCTGGGTCCTGGTGGATTTCTCTGTGTTTCTTGTGAATGGGGATATGGTGAGTAACCACACTAGATTTATTTTTTATGATTTTGAGTTAATCATAAAATTAACCTAAACGGAGTGTAACTAGGTCTCTGCCTCCCTTTCAGTCGGATTTTTCGGAATGGACCGGCACCTTCTTCCTCCTCCTCATCAGCGGCTTCTGTAATTTTGCCCAGAACGTCATCGCTTTCAGTATTCTGAACCTCGTCAGCCCTCTCAGCTACGCCGTTGCCAACGCCACCAAGAGGATCATGGTCATCAGTATATCTTTGCTGATGTTGCGTAACCCGGTCACGCTCACCAACGTGCTGGGAATGATGACGGCCATTCTCGGGGTCTTCCTCTACAACAAGGTGGGTCTTTCCCACATTAGAACCTCATTCAGGTGCCTCTCATTCAGTCATTCAATAACAATATAGTCAATAATCTACCTCTACATCATGTACAATAAATATAATATTTAAAGTGTCACACGTCCTGCCTGTTTTGTGGACATTTAGCTTCCTTAGGGAGTCTACATTAAGAGTATTTCTTTAGTTTCTGAGATGCTAAAGCTCATAATAGTGGTGGAGACATTTTGTAATGTTTAAGAAAACTTAAAAATTTAGAGGAACGACTTTCAAACGCAAAGATTAAACTCCGATATAAAGATTTCATCCTAACTGTACTTCTCAGTAGGGTTGGGGAATAAATGGATCTTAAATTTATTTAATCAGAATTTTGTCCTTTGAAGATTTAATTTTTGTTTCCATCAAAGAAATCCTTGTGTTGTCAGATGTCCAGAGTGATGTCAGAGCCGCCATCTTGTTTCACTTTTAAAGCTTCTGTTTATTTGGGCTTTGACTATTAGAGCCAAACCTTTTTTATTTACGTTACAAAAACAAAGTCATGATATTAGGAGAATGAAGTAGGAGTTTTATGAGAACTGCAACATGAAAAAATTAAAACGTTGAGCATCATGTGAAGTTATGCTTTGGTCTCAGTTTGAAGATAATGAAATGCTTCACCTTTAATCAGCATAAGCACAAATTTTCCTTAAAAAAATATTAATCATAATGGAAATTAACTTATTATCAATTGCTTATTAGTCATGTAAGGCTTAATGTCCAAGTAAGGGTGGAAAACTTTGTAATTTGTAGAAAATTTTAAAAAATTGACTAAAATTGGATCTGTTTATAAAAAATCAGAAATGTTATTTTCAAACCTACTTTGATGTTTTATTGTTCCATGATTCTCCCAGGTTGTTTAGTTTCAGTTTAGCACAGACTGGCTTCATAAGAGATGATTTCATTTAAAATTTCCCATTTTCTCCTTCGTCGTCAGGCTAAGTACGACGCCAACAGGCAGAAGAAGAAGCTGCCCACCAGCACGCAGGACCTGCTGTCCTTCGACAACCCGATGCTGGAGAAGACGCAGGCGAACGGGTCGGGGCCTTTCTACGGCTCCGACCAGCAGCAGAACTGGAACAACGTTCTGACCGACCATTTCCAGTACAGCCGGCAGGCGTACACGGCAAACCACAGCAGCAACCACCAGTTCGTGGTGTAACGGAGGCGCTCGGGCCTCGCAGCAGCGGGTTCCCTCTCCCGCTCCGGACTGAGACTGAAGGCAAGTGCTCTTTGTCCCGGATTTAAAAAAAAAAAAAAAACGAGACGAGCCGATTGTGACGTGCCAGAGAAGTTTCCTCTCCCGCGTCCCTCCATGTCTGGACGGCATGTTTTTTTACAGCCTTGCTGCTCGTTTTTATTTATTAAGATGCTGAAACTAAATCAGCAGCTTCAGACATTTTGACGAGAGACCGAGCCACAATATTCAGACACAACAACGTGCCGCAGTTTGAAAATGTCTAGTTTGTCTTCCACAAGTAGCTGCTGGTTGTCGATAGAAAGAGAGATGCAGCGATCCGTCTCTAAAAAAATGATTATTCCCAACAGACGAAAGTCTCTAACTTTCATCTGATTTCTACTAAACTCAAAAACAGTTTATATACTGTTGGGAGTTCTTAGTTTTGATTCATTTTCTCAAAGCTGATAAAGGAAAATAGACGTAGCTAATCGCTGTCAAATTGATTGTTGCATCTCTAATCTGTAACCTTTCAACCAAAACCCGAAATCCGTCATGTTGCATCTGTAACCAACTTGGGTTTTTACCTTTGGGGTTGTCGTTTTTCTTCTTGAGGCATTTGTTTTACGTCTTCAGTGAATATTCCTCAAAAAATGGAGGCAGATTATATTTTAGCGTCGACTCTCGTTATGATTTAAGCTAAGCTACGTTTACGTTGTTGAAATGAACCACGTATAGCCCAGTTTGGATTCACACGTTTCCAAACGTACAGGAACATTTGAGGTGTTTTTGGTCTAAATGTGGGTTTTAGTTTCCTGGGTTAAAGTCTTGTTTTCAACAGGTGATGCTTTTCTCTTAATTCCTGGCTCAGGTGGTTGGTTACCTGTTCAGGTCAAAAAAAGAAGCCCGGTGTGTTGAATTTCAGTTCATCTGCTGTTTAGAACCAGACGTTTTAGTTTCTGATCTTTTTTTATGTTCTTTATAAACATGCCTTTAGGAAAATACTAAAGTGTGGTCCAAAAATGTTTTCTAAATAATGTGGAGCGTTTAGAGGAAAGCGTATCTTTAACAAACTTTAATTTCTGAAAGGCTGAAGGTACGAGACGTAAACTCCTTTTGATTTATGCCTCCAGCGTCATTCATACAAGTGCCTGATGAAGAAAAATAACTAATAATAAAAATAAAACAAGGTGTTCTGTTTGTTTTTCATTGTGTCTGGGCAAACGTTGATGCTTGTAAATATTCCCACAACCAGAATAGTGTGAGCTGCATTTTAAATAAAAAACAAAACCCTGCTGATCGATCACAAAGGGATGTTTGAGAACGCAGCACGTTTACAGCTTTAAGTGGAGAGTGAGGCCAAAGGTCAGTGACCTCTCACCCATCTGTCCTGTCGCCCTGTTGAGCAAAGATGTCACAACTTGTTGTCCAGATGTGTCGTCGTAAAACGTAGATCACCGGTTTCTAGAAAGGCCCTGTGATGTGCCTTTTGGTTTAGCAAATGTAAAGAATGAAAACTAAATTTTAACGGTTATGGATGCAGAAAATAATTTAAAGTATTACCCCGTTTCTTTTTTATAGGTTATTGGAGTTTAACACCAGAGTTGAATTTATTTTTCTTTAAACCCTGAACTAAAGCTGCTTTGGGATGTTTTATGTTACTTTATTTTTTATTTTTTCTACGGTAGCCGGCGTCAATTTTGCACATTTTAAAACGACAAAATGTGATTTTTGTTTATTGAACTTGGTGCAGATATTAGTCACCAAAAGGACTCGCCATCCATAAAAAATGAACTTTTGCTCTTTAAATTAATCTGTGCAGGTGGATCTTAATAAATTAAACTATTATAAAACATTTCTGAATTGAGTTTTTAATTGGTCTAATTTTCTAAGATTTTGAGTTTTGGGTTCTAGTGGAAAACCAAAATCTACTAAATTAACCAAAATGATTCTGCATGTAATGAATCTTTCCCTAAGTTGAGCTTTGTTATTAAAATTAAATAATTTTTTGTTTTATATTTTAATTTATTGACATTCACCTTTAATATCAATCGTTCTTAAGGACTGCAGTGTCAGGACAGCTGATGCTTCATAAAAGGTGCAGATATTTTTTATTTTATATTTTTGCTGATTTTTCTTTCGTTTCCTCAGATATTTGTTTTAATTTATTCTTCAGGTTCGTTACATGTATGGCATTTAACAGACTGAAGTGGAAAGACTCATTCAGTAAGGATTCATGGGTAATGTAGTTCTTACAAGCTGTTTAGTAAAACTAAATATTGGCCAGTAGCACAGAAACACCAGGCAAAAAATATCTGTAATGACATTTCTGTTCATGTTTCACATTTGAGCCGATGTTTTGTTCAATTTACTAAAATCCTAATTGTTTAAAATTAAAGCATAGACTTTCAGAGCATCAAAAATCATGCCTGAATTGATTTGTAATTTGGCCAAATTAGCATTTATGACTTCAAAGAATTGAACCAGGAAATAATTAAATATTCACCTCATCAAGCTGTTGTACTTCAGTGTCCTACATTTTTTGATTTGCCAGATTTCATCTTTATTGAAAGTGTACTTTTAGATCCTCAACACAAAGTACCTCCAGCTTTCTGTCTTTGCAACAATTTCACCTTTTTCAGGATCAGTAATAAATCAGTTCAACAATACAGAACACATAATCTAGTCATAAAGATATGGTTAATTATGTCCAGAGAGAGCTAGGATGTAAGTGTCACAAAATATTATTATACAACAGTTTGATAATGTCAAAATTGGGCGATTAGTCTGACCAAACTCAACAAAACCTAAGAGTGTTCATCATTTATCAAATTGTAAGTGTTTAATTACATCCAAAATGTTTGGATGTGAAGGAGGTATTGGATTAATTGGAAAGAAACGACGTCTATGACGGCAAAATGCTTAGTTTATTTTCTTCATGTTTCTTTGTGTTTTTAACATTTTGTCTTGGTGCATCACAGAATGAAGGCCTTGATTGCAGGTTGCTGAGATGTAAAAAGACTGTATTGTTATTTTCTTCATGTATATAAACCTACATGGAAAATGTAAAAGCATTTTTTGGCGCTCTGTAAAGCTTTTTTCACTGGGCTGTAAAGGATAAAGAGTAATAAGGGGATATCTCTTTGTAAAAGTTGTATACTGATTATTTTTGTTGTCTTTAATGGATCTCGAAATAGCATTTGTATGTAAACTATGTTTATAGATTTTTATTTATGGTGTCATGGTACAAACTGTACAGAGGTGCTGCAATGCACAGTCTTGTCTGCTTATGTTTGGTAAATATTTTTAAATGTTGGGGAGAATAAATCAATTCTGAAATACTGAAAAGGCCTACTGTCTTAAATAATACATACATACACAATACATAACTGCACAGGATATAAAGTCAATGATAAATTCATTGTTTTAAAAATAAAAGTGAGATATTTCTTCCATATGCGGTCAAACTTAGATTTGAGGAGAATTAGCATAGCTAGCGAACAACTGATGATGTCATCCAGGACGTGTTGCTGTAAAATCTGGTCTAAATTGAGCAGAAAAACTTTTTAAAATAAAGTATAAAACAATAATAATAAATTAGATGTAACATGTGACCAGATTCTAAGCACGCTACGTATAAGTTAGTTTATTTTACTTTATTAAGGAGCTACTTATTTTAACTTTATAGCCATTTGACATTTTTCTGACAATTTAGCTTACTGGCGCCATCTAGTGGAAATTTTGGGGTATCGTTCTAAAATCGCCTCAGAAAAATCTATCAGATTATGTAATGTATGTATCTATATATATATATATATATATATATATATATATATATAGTTAGTATAAATGAATATAATTTTGCACCATCCTTAAAGAACAATATCATTGATCACAAAATGAAAAACCATTGCAAATACTAGTTGTATAATATAAGTGCAGTCGGAAGGAGATAAAGAAGTGTATTTTGTTCGACTTGTTTGGGGCTTATCTTAAAGCCCTAAAGGTAAATTAAAAGACTTTTTTTTTTTACTTATATTAAATGTTATTTTTAAATGAATATGTTTTATTATATATATTAAACAAACGAGTGATACTTCTGTTCTTAAGAGGTTTTTCTATCAAAGTTAAAAGTTGTAGTTGAAGTGAACATCTTCTTTTGTATGTGTTTAAATTTCATCAATAAAAAATACGTCCGCTCCACCACCAGACCCTGGAACAGTGGCTGAGTATCCAAAATAAACAACTTAGCTTACAAGTTAAAACAAAATGTCGTTCTCCAACTTCGCCGCTAGATGGCGTCAGTGTACTAAAAAGACTTCTTCCAGTTGTGAGCCTTTATTTTGGCAACAGACTCTATTTAGTGCCACACTGAAATAGTATTAGTTTTTCACGTTAACATCAGTGCTTTAAAATACGAATGAGACAAAAAGTGCATCGTTGTTGATGAATTATTTAAATTCCGGTTGGATTAGTGTGCAGGTAGCAGCTTTTGTTTCCCACTAGAGACTTTGGAAGATCAGCAGCTTCATAAAAACAGTAATAACAATAATAACAAAAGGGCAAAAATGATGATACCAAAACACCAATAACAAACTGTTTTGCTGACGCAGCAAGGTGGCTGTCCAAACAAACATGTTTATGACTGTGGAGTGATGACATGACCTGGACAAAAACGGGACATAAACGGCAGAAATTTGTTTCCTTTTTTCAAAATTTATAGTGTTTTGTGTGATTGGCTCATTTCGTGAGCTCAACAGCAACTTTAATAAAAGCAGAATTTAGAAATAAGTGGATTATTTTCTTAATGTGTAACAAATATCACTATATGTGGATTAAAAAACCAGTTATAATACAGTCTGTCCTTGTGTGTTTGACTTATCAGAGGAAGCTTTTTTATCAACATGCACCTAATTTAAGCAGATAAACTTGATTCTGCTGAGTTGTGCAACTGCTAAAAATGAAAGGTCATGCCTTGTGTGTTTTATGTTGCCACCTGGGCTCATTTTAATAGCCGTGTCATCGTGCGTGTGTCACTTTTCAGCCACGGCCACGCCCTTGGCTTTGAGCTGAAAAGCATCCGTCATCTTTAATTATTTTGGTATCAAGTGTGAAATTGCAGTTGTCATCACCACAGAGCCCCATTTGATTTTTAATTTCATCTGTCACTGAGAGCTGGGAAACGAACATGGATCCCGTTTCATCCCATGGATTGGTTTTCTGCTTGAGAATATCTTCAGCTCTTCATTTGAGTCGACAGCTGCAGGGGGGCAAACACAACAGTCAGCACCCACAGCCCTGGATTTTTTTTTTATTTTTTTTTAATATATATTAATGAATAAAAGAAGTTGTTGGGAAAGTAGAAGAGCTTTGCTTGGATCCTCATCTCACCAACATCTTCATAAAGGCTGCCACTGTCTTGCTATCTTGCACTAAAACAGTAGAATTGAGTTTAAGGGGGGAACAAAACAAACATTTGTAACCTTTCTTTGTTCGTCTCGGACCCAGACACATTCGGGTTTGCTGTATTTATTCTAACAAGAGATAAAATCAAGTCGGTGGTCACATCAGTCCAGCAGTTTCTGCCCCACAGTTACAAACAACAACAGAAAATGGGGAGGGGGTGGGGGGAAGGGGCTGTCAGTTACTGGTTGCTACGGCAACCAGTAACTGTCAAAAGCAGCGCAGCTTGTTATATACCAGGAGAAATCACTTTTTGACTAAACCAAATGCATCTGAAGAACGAATAAACAAATTTTAGCAAACTTAACATCTATAATATTGCTAAAATTCATTTGATATGAATTAAACACGTCTATTCAATCCATTTTCAGTCAAAAGCTTAACTTACAAAACAAAACAAAACAAAACAAAAACAATCAAAAAGACAGCACTGCTTGCAATTTCCCTCCTATTTCTCCTGCCGAGACTTCTTCATCTCTGCCAAATACCAGCAGAAATTGACAGCAGTCGATCAATATCAAACAATCTTCTGCTTAGTGTTAATGATAGATCGATCTCGCTCTGACTCATCCATTCAGAGCGGCGCTTCTGAAACCAAAAGGTCAGATAAAGAGAGAGCTTAGGTGAGTTCCCCACACCGCCCTCGTATTCGCAAAATGACTGATGTGAAGATCTGCGAATTAAAACAAAACCCTGAACGATCGAGATGAATTCAACAAATCTGACCAGTGAAACATCAAATGCATTTAAACTGTGTATTGTTTTGTAAATGAACATTACACACGGTAAACAGAGTGCGCATCCAGCTAAAAGATAAAAGTACCATAACTAACTTGAAGTTGCAAATATTAAACCCTTGCCTTGAAGGAGATTCCTAAATTTACTTTAAAACTGCATTTTTTGCTTCGTTTTTTTTGTAAAGAAAGTCAATGAAATCATATTTATTTTCTATTCAGAATTCAATCAAAAGAGTTTCTGGATGACATGTAGAAAAAAAAATTAATTACTTAACATTTGAGTCTGTAATATATAACAGGTAACAAATGATCAAATACTTCATGTGGGAATTTTATAACACCAACCAAAACTTTTGTCTCTCAAATGACAGCAGAATATTTCTGTTCATGCTAATTATTTTTAACTTTGCGTCTGTTTATTTCTGAAGTCTTGATGAGCTAGAAATACTTTTTGGGAAGTGAGTTTTGAACTGCTTTAAAGTTCTCACATGTTTATGCTGAGACCCTGTTTCTGCTTCTTCTATTCTATATTTATCTGTAGTCATGATGGCCATTAATGTCATATTTATCACAGTATTTTAAGGATTTGTTATGACTCTTCTTTTCCAGGATGGGATAGTGACACAAAATACAGCAATCGTCATTTTTAAAAACAAGAATGGATTTCAGATTCATACATTGTCAAATAAAGACTCAGTTTACATAACCCTGTTTCAACTCTGGTTGGTTATTTTTGACCACTCTTTCTTGGCAGAGTTGGTTGAGTCCTTTATTAAAATAGTTAGTTTCTGGGGCAGATTCAGCTTTTAAGATGATCAATTTTCAACCACATTGCAGTCTTTGATCAGGAAGGCAATCAGGAAGCTTAATATGTGTCCATATTTCGGATGCTACCTGACAAGTGGCAGCGAATTGACACGTAGATGTAAGGAAATTGGCTGAGATGTTCAGAAAACCGCCAAACCTGTTGTAAAATGGAAGACCTGTCCCTAGTCAAAACTTATTTTAAACGCCCACTGAAGAAGACGATGTCTGCTCCATAGTCAACACCTATGTTGACTACCAAAGTTTGAAGATACCAAAACAGATAAATGAAGAAAAGTTTAACCGTTCGTTGAGACAAAAAGTTTATCCGTTTGGCCGCGATGACAAGAATTATGTTTGGAGGAGTCAGAGAGGGCTTTGAAAACCTAAGAACATCGTGGCAAGTGCCAATCATAGTGGCGGCACTATCTTTCCTTCTTGCAAAATTTAAGATACCAAAACAAGAAGAAAAACTTGACCATTTGATGAGATAGGAAGTGTATCTGTTTGGCCACAATGACAAGATTTATATTTGGGAAAGGCAGAGAAGGCTTTGAAACCAACATCGTACCATCTGCCAATCATAGTGATGGCAGCACCTTGCTTTCTTGCACAACTAAAAATTTGAGATAACCAAACAGATAAAATCATGAAGAAAAACTTGACCATTTGATGAGATAGGAAGTTTATCTGTTTGACCACAATGACAAGAATTACATGTGAAAATGTTTTGAAAACTCTTTGCTGAGGGGATGTTTTGCACAAACTGGAAGACAAAGGACTATCTTCAAATTCTTCATCTAAAACACACATCAATTATGAATTGAGCTTCTAAAAATCACAAACTTAATTCTATATATATATATATATATATTAGTCATTTGAAATTTCCAGCTGCTTGTGTGGCCACAATTAATGCCTCTAAGTGATATGTTTAATGTCAGAAGAGATATGGATTGAGACATTTAGGCAGAATGACAAGAATTATCTTTAGAGGAGTAAAAGTGAAGCTTTGAAACCTAAGAACATCATACCAACCATAAAGCATGGTGATGGCAGCATCGTGCTGTGGCACCTTTTTGTTGTCAGTTGTACCTGCACATTATGACACATGTATGCAAGGGCGCCGCCAGGAATCTTGGGCCCCCTGACAAAAAATTTGTTTGGAACCCCCGCGCAGCTGCTGTTACAATTTTTTGAGTCTATTTGACCCATAAAAGCGTCACAGTTTTAAAGGCTTGCATCTGCCCTGCTTTCTTTGGTTCAATACTGATAATTAGCACAATATTTACTGCTCATGAATTTAACATCCAACAGTCCACATCCAGTATGCAAGTTGGTTGATTACATTTTTTCTATTAGTTTTAAGTTACTAAAATGTCTCTCCATGAGCAACAGTCAAAAGCAACGTGCAGCTACACGTAAAGCAATCCAGACTTCTCAAAAATGCTATGTAGTTGCATTTTATTCAAGCTGCAGTATACAACTAATAAAAAATATGTTTTCTCCATATTTGTTAAAGCTGTCAAGATGTCATAGCAGTTTGTTATGAGACAGATAATCTGTGAAAACAATCAATCGCCTCCACCTCCTTCCTGAATTACTATTACTGGTTAAAGTAATGCAGCGTTCCGACCAAAACAACTAATCAGAACCAGTAGGACACTCTTAGCCTCATTCCCTCACTGCTGAATGTGCTAATGGTGGAGAAACAACTTATCGTTACAAGAAACCGTTTATCTGCCGTCATTGGTAGCTTTGCTAACTAAACTGAGCATTCACAGTTTTGTGTTATGCTAGCTGCAGCACGGCACAAAACGAGGTGGGAGAAGGATGAGCAGCAGCACATGAGATTGTGATAGACAGCACTAAAACTCTCCTGCCACTGACTGGTTGCTTCTAGCACTGGGAGAAAGCAGAGGAAATATATTTTTCACAAATTACCTCTCATACCATACTGTCACAACATAATGACAGTTTTAACAAATATATGGAAAAAATATTTACATAAAAGTTAAATACTGCAGCTTTAATTTCACTCAGGAGAGGACGGGTCAGGAGGGATGTGGGTTAGAGCTGCTGCTGACTGACTGACCTGTTGTTAAGTGGTAAAAGGTACAAGGGACAAGTTAAATATATGAATATGTTGGTCATTTATTTCCTTAATACATTAAATGCTAATGAAATGGAGGCAAACAGTAGTTAGTAGCTAAGCTAACTATGCTAAATGGTTGATAATCTCACACAGTCTACTCACCTCTCTTGGAGAAAAACTGGGTTATAAATTAACACTCTTATCTTTTTCTCTCTCTCCCTCTCTCTATTTTTTTATTTTTTTGAAAACCTGATTTTCTAACTTTTCTTAGCAGCACAGTAACTGCCACAATCGTTCTTGTTTCTTACTGTCTGCTGCTAACAGCGTCAATCTCAAGCGCTCCAAGCAGGAGCGAACCATTTAAAGCAGGTAGGGGATTTTCAGGGCAAATGTGGATGTGTGTTTTTTGATCTGAATATTACATTTTTACTGCTAAAACAATCTTCAAAAATACAATATCATTCATTTTGTAATTGACAGGGCCCCGATTTTTTAAATTTATTTTTTTATTTCTATGAACAAAAAATAAATTGGTCATGGCTCCTAGAATTGTCATCACTTTTACCCCCTTTATCGCGCCCTGCATGTATGTGTCATGCTATATCAGCGATAACATCATTAGTGGTCGATATTAGTCTTTTGTTTTTATATCAGTTTCGGTCAGATAAATAAAACCAGGCAGATGTTAACAATCAAAACTTGATTTCATCTTGTTGCCATTTGTTTCTGGTAGTTTGTCTTCCAAAGTTTTCAAAACGGTACAGAAATATATGATATTGGTATATTGGTTATTAGCCAAAACAGGAATATTAAAATCGGATATTGATATCGGCCCAAATTTTCATATGGGTGCATCCCTTATTTTTTTCAATGTTGCTAAAACTGGAAAGAAAAATAAATTTAAAAAAATTTATTTTGCGCATAAAAACTAGTGAATTTTTCCAAATAGTTGTGGTTTTTGAAATATCTCTGCTTTTGTAGGTTGTTTAATAAAAACAAAGACGTGATTTATTTCCAATTTCATACATATAAGACACATACTTAAATAGAATTGGGATTTTAATGATTGAAAGCCTCAAATTTATTTTACATGCATGCATTTATTAGGTGCAAAATTATGACCACAAATGTTCCTCTCCCTGGTTTGCAGCATTATAAAGCCACCAGAGTTTGTTGCCAAAAAGCATGCAACTTATATTATATAATTTTTATTTAATGACAGTTCTAGTTTCATTTTTCACACATGCATTGATATGCATGTGTGAAATCCAGCAGGTATAGATAGGTAAGACGTATAGTACGTTTGTGCAACATACAGCGCCAGCTCTCTCCGGGCCCGTTTTACAGTTCACACCCTCGCTTTTACCGTCATACTCCGCTGCAGGGGGTGGGGGTACACCGGGGGGGCCGGCCCCTGCTGATTCAGAGGTTAGGAATTTGCATCTGATTGCTGTTTGTCAACCAATGATGTGACTGTGCAGGCTGGGAGAGTGTCTCCACGCCTCTCTCATGCTCTGTCTCAGTCAGAGCCAGGCTCCGAAACTCTGAAAATACGATTCAGAGCCGAATGCGTGGATATCATGCAGCCAGTCACATGAAACCACTTGATTTTTAGCCGATATACATACACACGAACCACCTCTCATTTTACACCGAGTTTGGTGCCTTCTTTTTTTTTTTTAATTATCCACTTCCTCTGATCTGAAGAGGAGACCACGAATCAAGACAGACGGGAGAAAACAGGAATGTTTCTTCCGCTTCCAAACAGTGAGAAAATCGAACGGAAGCCGATGTGGTAAGGTTGCATTTGTATTCCTTCTGCTTTATTTATTCCCGTGCAGACTGTGTTATGTCTACACCTTCAAATTATTCTCTGTTTTCAACTTATTTACTTTGCTTGAGTAATCAATTAAAGAACGCTATTATTTTTCTTGTTTAATAAGATCGATGAATTATCAAATGACTGATCAATAACCTATAGCAAATGCGGCGGATGGATTTGAGTGCTATGAGTCATCAAACGTATAGACGTTAACCTACGCTGAGTGGACGGGCACTATTTTTTTATTATAAATTTTCAAAAAAGTATATGATATATGATTACTATATTCAAAATTTGGAAGGGTTTTGATTTATTTACTTATATTGAAATTATAGGCAACAAAAAATTATTGAAACTATTTAGGTTGATGTTTTGAAGTTCTGTTTTTAACCTCGGACGGTAACTAACGTTCGAAAACTGACCGTTTTGTTTGCTAGCTAATTTAGTAAATATTACATGATTGTTTACAATATCAGGCTGTCTTTTTCACAGCAGGTCAACAACAAATAAACAAGTATACAATTCTGACCAACAGTAGACACAAAAACTACTTATTAGAGTTATTCTATTTGAATTATTCATTCTAATTTTTGTTTAGCTAATGGGGGTGACGCATCCGTTCCAGAAGGTTGAATTTCAGAACGCCATTTAAACATCCGCTTCAGGATTGCATACCATAAGCACGTTCAACTGCCCTTTCACTGACATAAAGAAGTCAGTGTATGACTGCACCCACCACCATGCATTTAAATAGAGCCGTGCCTACCTAAAATGTCTTACTGTGGGTCACATTTGAGGTCTGGAGGTAGGCCAACAAGTGTTGCTTGCCATAACAAACAAACAAATCTGAAAGAGTTTCAAAATAACTTTTAAATAGTAGCTAAAGCATGTGTGTGTGTATGTTTAAAAAGCAAGATTGTTATGTCATTTCAAAAACAAAAAAAAAAATTAATTACTCCTTTTACATACTATACAAAACAAAACAAATAACTTTTTAATTTTCTGCAGTCTCAGGGTTTAGTCCAGTGACATGTAAGTCATTTAATTCACCCAAAAATCCTTGCTGTATGTTATTATTTTAAGTAAAGTAAAACATGGAAGTTCACTACTGAAATTAAAATCTTCATCTGTGTCATTAATAATCTCGATAATGAATAATAGTGTGGGTATGTTTGTTTTACGTTATTGTTTCAAATTCCTGAAACTGAAAACCACAAGAGTAAAAAAAGCTATTTTTGAATTGACAGAATAGTCAGTTGTTTAAATGACATTAAAAATTAAATGAAAGAAAATGGCCACCACTCACTCCCTGAGATCAACAATATTAATGGGGGAACTGGCGATTTAAATAGAGAGCAAAGAAACTGTCAGCTTAATGTTATTTACCATATTCATTATATTATGATTTGGGACTGCTGTTTCAGTTCCCCCCAGTTATGGTTATAATAGGCCCTGGAATAATTTCCACCTTCACTACTTCATACCCACCTTTGGTGCCATTTTATTTTGGTTATAATTCCCAGTTTACAGTACTTATTTTTACTTATTTACGGTTTAAATCCCAAGGGATCTCCTTCAACTACATCCTATATAATAGAATCACATAGCCACATTTTCTAACATATTCAGCAAGTAGTTTGTACAAAATTCCTTTAAATTGTTGGTTGTCAAAGTGAGTGCTTAACATAACTCTTGATGGGTGTGGCTAGACATATGGTCTCTATGAAACTCTGAACTATCGAAGCATTAAGTGGCAAAGGGGTGAAACTACTTTACACCCCTTTTACACTGCCAGAGAATTTTGTCATCAACATTTGACATGTCTTTGGATCTGTATAACTGGTGTCATAACTTTCCAAACTCAACTAAGTGGCTGAAACAGTAAATACCATTAGGAGTTCAGACCATGTTTACTGTTAGTGGATGATATAGAAATTAGGATATACCTCTCAAACATGGTGAGAGGTCAGAAATATACCATGATAGAAACAATATTACATTCCAGGTGTTAGATGTTGCAAGCTTTTTCATCTGGCTATTAAAGCCAGTATATATGGCAGCACTCATCAACGTTTATGTAAACAAAGCTTGCCCTGCCTATAGAGTAAATATCATACTGAGGGTCATTGCTAGAAACTAAGAGTGCCTATAAGGGATGAATGCTTAAGCTAGCTTATGTTTGGGGTAACAGTTGACAGAGTGATAGAGGCAAGATAAATGAGAGTTCATATAAAAATTAAAGTCAAATTGTAAAGTTCTGATTTCTAAAAGTTTTGGTTGTAACAACCACTAAACTCTCTAATTTGTCAGCAGTACGTTTGTACTGCTGAGAAATCAAAACATTTGGGAATGACAGACTCTTCCCTCTGAGCCACAACAGTGTAGTAGTGGAAATATCCGCTGCGTATAATAACTGAGTATTCCCCTGTGTGGCGTCAGCCAACATAAACTAGGTCAGCAGACTTCTCATTCCAAAAAAAAAAAAAAAAGTTCAAGAGGTCCTTATACTGTAGTTTTTTCTTCTTTTTTTCACTGGAGAATTGGCTCGGTTACACAAAGCTGTCAAACCTCACAGCCACATCCAAAACTGGCTGGCGTTCTGGCATTTGGTCTGTGGCCAGTGTTAAAGTTTCTCACCAAGAGGCTGGGGGTGGGAGAGTGCAGCCACAGGAAGCAGGTTTTGTTTTAAAGGCATGTTTAGTTCTTTGTCTTAATGACCTTCAGCATGCACATTCAGAAAGGAATTACAGCTGCTTTCAGTGGAGATTTTCTGGTTTGGTCTAAACAATGACGTCAACTGGTTTTCCCCCCGTCCTGTTAAAAGGTTTGGTCAAATAATAGCCCTGTTTGAGAATTTCATATTACTGAAGTTCTTCATGAACTGTGTTACTGTGACATCACTAGTAGAAAGTTATAAAAAGGCTCATTCAATAGAAGTGTTGCCACAGACTGGAGGTAAATGTGGAAGTTGAAAACAAGGAAAGGGATGAAGAAAGAGAGGTGCTATTTCTTATTTTGCAACAGAAGTAGTCTTCCAGTCTGTGGCTTGTTGTTGGTAGATAAAAGAAAGTGTCAGCTGCTGAATTGCAGAACGTGGAACAGTCTTGGGAGAGATTTCTTTGCCCTTATCACACCCGCCACCCCACTGTGGGCCAATCACCTTAGCAAAAAAAATGCCTTGCTAATCTCTTTGGTCCAATCTGGCATATGGTATCCTTCCTCTGACCGGTACTGCCCCTTCGCACCAGTGTTTCCAGTGGAGAGAAATGCTGCTGCAGCAAGCAGTTGGGGGTGGGGTATCCAGGGCATTTCCGCTGTGATTGGCCCTGCGTGGATTAGAAACGTATGAGAGGTGATCAGGTTCAGCTATTAAAAGGCCTCCTTTCGCTATTGTGTGCACGGCTTGTTACTAAACTTAAAGACCTGTATGCTGCTCTTTATTTGAAGAACTTTTGCCTAGGTTGTAGTTTTATGGAGACTTCTCTTCCTTTCAACTCAAAGTGTTAAAATAGGAGCAGACGTTGACCTGATGAATAAACCAGGCCTTGGGACTGCACACATTGCAGGATTTTGGAGGTTAATAATAATCAAAAGCTCTACGGGGTGTAGAGTGTTGGTGTCTGAAAGAAATCTCACATTTTCATCACCGTTATAGTTTACAATGCCAGTATTGGCTGGAAAGATGTTTTACTCCAGGAAGAAAAGGTGGAACAGTATACAATGGGAAATATATGCAAAATAAAGAGTCTTCCTAAAATGTTAGTGGTATATGACAACCCCTCCAAAACGGTTAAAAGGGGGTTGTGATCGGTTTAACGGAGCGAGCACCTTTGGAAAGAAAAAAATCTAGGTTTTCAAAAAGTTTTTCATGCCTAGACAAAGACAAGAACCAGCCAATTTTAAATTACTATAAAAAATATTTATGGCTGTCCATTTCAGAGAGAAGATTTAAAAAAGTTATGGTATAAAGACAACTAATGGGTTCTGTGCTGAACGTGTCTTTTTTCCCCAGTCTGTTCTACAGTAGACCAACATCTATTCGTGGTTCAGCGTTCACGGATTCAGCTGTTCGATGACTGATCTGTGGAATGCATCTCTAAATTATTAGCAGGAAATCTGTCTATTTGCAGATTATTTTCACAGAACGAAACACAAAGACTCAAAAGAAAAGCTAGATACACCTACATTCAGAGCGAAGAGAAGGAAGACCGTAGATATTAGACTCTAGTGTGCTAATACGGTTTCCACTGTATGTTTTAATCCATACCAAGTTATATTTGGTGTTTAAACTATTAAAATAGGCAGTTTTAAGAGTTTTAGAGGGAGTCTCAAGTATTTTGATATTTCGGCTACTACACTTCGCCAATTAATGCTAATAATATGCACCCAAAGCTTTACAGCTATATGTCTAGTTAATGTTTTCTTTGACTGTATTGACAATAGAGTACCACTGTTCTGTCCCTCCCCCACTTGTTGCTTAGCACAACTACTTTGCTGTGTAAAGAAGTTCTTTTTCTCTCACTCCTGTAAAAGGCAAATTCAGCTGCTTGGAAAAATGTCCTGTTGTGAAAAACTTTGGTAGTCATGGAAACTGAAAGGGGGGCCACAAATTACTCTTATAAAATTTTATTTGTTTTGAAACTGCAGTTGGCATGTTACGAGCGACGTGTCTATTAAGCAGCCGATGGGAGTTTGACTACCAAAGCAGATAGTCTGACTAATAAAAAAGCTGATACTCAGCAAAAAACATAGTACTCTGTTGAAAACTAAATGGTAAACTAAATTTAGTGGGTGGTTGTTTTATATTTTTGTTTAAGTAGGTGTATGAACACACATACACAACAGCTTTAAGGTACCATTATAATTGTGATCATCAATCAGTAACTTTAGCAGCAGTAGAAACTTTGTGTAAATAACGTGATAACATGAAACTAGACATGGGGCCCACTAGTTATTTCCATGGTATAATAAAACCACAGGTCTGCTGTAACACAAAGATTTAAAAGTAAATTATGCGCCTCGGAATACTATTTTTTTTTGTGTTGTTGTTTTTTAGGATTTCCAAACAGCTCATAGTTTAGCAACTGGTGTTTTTTAAACTTTCTCAAGCGTTTTGTGTTTTTCTTTTAATTATTTTATTGGTCAGAAAAAAAAAAGAGGAAGAGGAATAGATTTTGCAAATAAGATAAAAGACTTACTTTACTGAGCAGTGTTGGCTTTCTTGTGTGTTGTCACAGGAAAAAACATTCACACATCACTAATTACCTTAACTGTTGCAACCCAGAATGTGATCTTCATTTGATGCTGTTTCTTTTCTGGGCTTTTTTTAGTTACCCGGTGACACATGAGGTGCTGCTTGACCACATCTGTTTTCTAGTTTCTGGTGATTCGTCCTCTAGTTCTTCTTGTCGATACTGTGTTGTTGTCTCTCTTGACCTGGTCTTTTCTTGGAAGATGTCAAATCTAATTCCTATTCACGGAGACATATTGTGTAATAGTCCTGTTTATCAAAACAAGTCAAAGTTCTTCCTGGTGTCTTAAGTATGTGTTGATGTTTGTTCAATTCACGTCTCTGTTTGCACAATAAAATGTCGTTTTATGGGGTGAAATCCACCCGGCTTCCTGTCACAACAGACTCAGGCTGATCTCGACCGAAAAGGATGTTTGAAAAACGTTTGGAAGCCGAAAGTGTAGCATGCAAATAGAGCGCCGAGTTTGCCTCCGGGCACCACGGCTGAGTGAGCTGCAGTCAGTGGCAGTTTGCCACTAAACTGGTTAGTGGCTATGAATTAATGACAGGCAAACATGCAGGGACAAGACAGGCAGGTCTGTTTGTTTTCTTATGATCAAACTACACAATAATCCTTTACGGGGTTGTAGAGGTTGTTTTCTTTTAGGTTGTCACTGTTTAAGTTGCTTTCCAAAGCCTCTGGGTGTGGTAGGATTAGAACATTTCAATACAAACCCACCTGCAGATATCGGCTTGCACTGTGTTGCATTCAATGTGCGCATTCTTTTAGCACCCAAGCTGTCCTGCTAATAGAGAAAGTCGAGGCCAAGCGGTTTGGCTATCTATCAGTTGTTCTCGTGCCAAAACCTACTTCTTTACTGCATGACACATACTGCTGGATTTCTGCTATTCATTCAGAAATAAGCGTGAGGAAACCTTAAGCTGTTTCATTCGAGGGGGAATCCCATGGAGGCTGACTGTGACGCAGGTGGGAGGAAGGCTGCAGAAGTTTCGGGATGCCCTGCAGTTCCTGAACCAGACTGCCACGGTGTGGGCTTTCCATACACGGTCCGCGGCTGCCTCTGGGTGCAGCGGCAGTCTGCCCAGATACCAGCACGCAGCTGCAGCATGCTGACACGTCCGTCAAACGTGGAACATTTGTGTTTTATATTTGTGTCAGCAGGCAGTGACAGCCGTCCTCCGGTAATCAAAGCTAATTTAATCAGATCCATTTCCCCCGTCAGCAGATAAAGATTTTTTTTATAGACGCCAGAGTGCCTGCACATAAAACTTTAACCCTCATTTTGCCCTTCAGCGGCAACCTTTATCCAGGATGTCTCCGAGTGTGACACGTACAGCTCTTTTATTTACGATTTCCACTCGTTCATCTTATCTGTAAAGACAAAAACAACACGATTGTTGAAGATCACAATGCAGTGACGCAATTGCAAAGCCGTATAAACTAACAAGTTGATCCAGTTTTTATGGTATTCAGTCAAGTGTTCAAACCCCCTACTCCACCTCTCCCTCACGAGATGAATCATCTTCATACCAACAGTCTGGAGTGTCAGCAGCAGCGCGTCCGACGCTGCAAGCCGTAACATGCAAGTCCTGCATCCAGAGTCGTAGTTTTTCACCACAAATTATCTTTTATTGCTGAAATTCACCTTAAAATCTCACACCACCACGTTAAGCACAGATGCAGCATTAAGTAGCTCAATTAAGTAGTGAGAGATTTACCAAAAAAACAAACTTTTTTAACTTTGTATTGTCTTTTCGAGACTATTTTCAACTAATATAATTGTAGTTGCATAATGATACAAATTAGCCCTCACAAACACAAATAAACCTTAATTTTGTACAGAACACTCCACACTGGAACTGGAAGATACTTTAAATATACAAAATAAAACACAAAAGCCAAATTAAAAAAATAATTGCTTAACTAAATAAAAAGTGCACACAACCAAAATCTTAATAAAATGGATTACAAGGTTTCTGTAAACATGATTACTCTTAAAAAAATATTAATAATCAGAAATCCAATAATCATTTATCATCATTTAAATTTATCATGCAATTACTTGATTAATCTCTTATTACAATATTTGCATTAAGATTATGAACTATTTTTAGAAAGGTTTCTTGTTTAAACAGGAAAAGAACAGAAGCTGAATTCAACAGGGAATGTACTTAATGTTCAAAACAAATGCAATCAGGTTTCCATAATTTGGTTATTTATTATTTTCTTGATTCTTTTGAATATGTTCTGTCTTTCCATACCGAGATTGAAAAACATACAGATTTTTACTATTTCTGCTTTCTTATTGCTCATTTTAATATCATAGAAAGACAACCTCACTTTACAAATGATCTTTTTCAATAAGGGAAAAAAATCTATCCAAATTAAGGCCTTAAATAGAAACTGTCTGACAATATGAAGTAGGCTAAAGGGGTTGGGGAAAAAAGCAAAGATCTAATCTGAATCAGGTAATCACAAACCTGAAACCGCTGTGAACTGTAAGGTGTGACGCTGGATTACGTGGTGATGATCTACAAAGAGGAGACGGTTTCAGAAGCAGCAGGAGTTCATGTGAGCAGACACACCACATGATTTGCAAAATCCGTCTGATCTGAGAAATATGTTGCTCAGCAACGTCTGATCAGATACTAGCATGTTGAGGACGATGATTTACTTGTATTTAAAGCAATGCGTGGATTTGAACAGCCTGAATGAGGATCTCAACATGAGCTCAGCTCGTCTTATACGTGATTGCTGTGAGTTGTAAACCCCCGGGGTTCCCTAATCACAGAATATGCTGTGTAAGGACACACAGCGCCTGATCACAGCGGATCAACTTATATGATGTAGACGAACAAAGTAATCCGCAACGGGAGGCTCGTGGATGAATGTTTGTTGTGGGCTAAAGTCACTGACATCTGTCAGTCTGTAACGCCTACAGGGACATTTCCAAGGCAAACATCTGTGAGAATCACTCCACAAATGGGGAATACATGAAAAAGTGGTAAAATTACAGTTTGATATGGTTATGGGATGGTCTGCGGTTGCTTTGCTGCTTCAGGTTGTGGATGACTTGCTAGAAGAGATGGAAATCCAACAGGAGAAAGCCAATCAACTGGAGCGTACTTGGGTTATGCAGCAAAGCACAGCTCCATGTACACCCAACATGTGACCTAGTCAAAGTCAGAACTTAAATTTAGGGATGCACCAATACAGATATCTGAGGTTTAGTAGTGGCCGATTCTGATCAGATACAGAAAAACAGCTTAAAATACACTGAATTACAAATTTATTAGGTAACTACGCCACAGTTCAGTACACCAAGGGCTTCATAAGGTTGATCAAACATATAAAAACAACTTTAATTTGTTCACACAGTGAGTCAGCACAATTAAGATTATAACAGCCATTGTAAAATAAGCAATACAGAAACTGAAACAAAAACTATAGGCTGTCTACTTTGGTCAAACATGTAAAAATAAAGTTTCTTTCAAACAGTTCAGATGGTCAATTAATAATTCTTAGTTTAATGTAAAATAAATAATAAAGCATTTCTCAAAGCACAAAGCATAGAATTAGACTGAATAGATCTGTCCTTATAGATTGGAAACATACCAAATCTAGAGGGGTTTTTTTTCAATATTGGAACCGATACAGATATTAATATTGGATTGGTGCATTCCTACTTAAATACAAATAAAATTCTGTAGCATTGGGGGTAAACAGACCGTTCATGCTTAAAAAAACTCTAATTTGGCTGAATTAAAACTGTTCTATGAGAAGAACAGGTCCAAATTCCCCCAAGAAGATGTAAATGACTCATTGTCAGTTATTGTGACCACTTGAGTGCGGTTGCTGCTGCCAAGGTTGCCTTCAGCTGAGAGGCATTTACTGCATCACATCAAACCACTTTGGTATCATTTTTTTTTTCTTTGCAAACTTAACAATTTGAAACTTTAGTCTGGATGTCTTTGTTTGATAGCATTTTTATCTTTATGACCTCAAACACGTTTGACTGAAACAAGAGTAAAATGCATTAGGAGTAGAGCTGGACGACAAAGGTGAAAAACGTATCACCATACAAGGGTTTTAGTCGATATCGATAATTATTCAATCGGTTTTTTTTGTTTTAAAAATTTTAAATACTGTCAAACTGGCGATGTAGCACGTCCTCTTTTATCCACGTGTTTTTTATTTTTAAGCAATTATAAGACATGGTGGTGAAACCTTGAACTGCTACTGCGCCAGTTACTCAACAGGTTGTTGCTAGGTAACCAAAGAATGGTTGAGTTGCTAGGTAACCAAAGAATGGTTGAGTTAAAGTTACTCCCTAATCTGTTCCGGAAACTCAATCAGGATTTATTTTTTAAACATCAACTAAGTGTAACATATTTATCTATATAAAGTAAAATACTACTTGTTATGAGGATCTATTTTCCAAGAGAATGTTATAATTTTCTGAATGACTAAAGACTAGAGGAAAAAAAAAAAAACCCTCCCTAGAAGTATTTATTTTAGCACATGCGTAAATTAGCCGCAGTTAGCCATGAGACGTTGAGCGGCTAAAGCCTTTCCTCCGCCTACATTCCCCAGAATGCTGTGCGGTTCTGGATCAGAGTTGAGAGAAATTATTGAATATTCTGTCAGACATATTTTCTGTTGATATTGATCTCATGTCTATCACAGTACACATTGTTATTGATTTATTGTCCAGCCCTAGTTAAGGAGGCAAATCATTTTTCACATCTTTCTAATCAAAGAAGGAAGGCAGGACAACAATTCAGCAGGAGTGAATCTTTGTTTGCTCACACCAAGGCGAACCTCAGAATAATGACGGCAGCGGTTTGCAATGGTGACTCGCATCGGTCTCTCTAAGAATGGGCTGTGAGCTGCCGTCACATGAGATTTATGTTTGCTCCCATAATGCTTGTGTCTCCATGTCAAGACTTTATGTGCATTTGTAACATGGCAAGGTCAATATCCACCAGCAAGCTGGCCTACATAATGGTTCTCCTTTCAGCTGAATCAGCAGAGATTTTTTGTTTCTATATGAACATCCAGACAATGGCTGAAGAAGTGCTTTCATGTCCAGAAGACAAACTAGCTTTCTGTTGATCAGTTTTTCTTCGTCAATAGATGTCCAGTTGTGCCTAGATCCCCAAACTTTTAATTGTGGACAGTTCTGGGTTCAGTCTTGCTAACATCTTACTCAGAGTTAATTTCTCCGAATTGGATTAGACAACGATGTCAAACTCATTTTCATTTTGGACCAAATCAAGATTGAGTGTTCTTACAGGGCCAGTCGTGCCAGAATGTGCTGATAAAACCCATTAACAAATTGTTAAAATACTGATAAATACCCATCTTTGCATTTTATAAGTCCTTTAAATTCAATGTTTTTTCACTTTGTTCAATTCCTTCAGGATTTTGAGATGGATTTTGTGATTTTTTTTTTTTTTGCAATTAAAATCACAAATATATAAATAGTTTCAAGGAGTTTTGCAAGACTTGCATTTATGTATGACGTTAATTGACGTAATTGTCGATCACGGGCGTACTAATCACTTGACATCAAATAAGGCTGAGGCAGCAGTGTTGTAAAAGTACTTAATACTTCCAGCTTACAGGTGGAAGTTAGTGGTCAGTAAACCCAATGTTTGTGATCATTTTTGCGAAAATTTGCAAAAAGCTTACAGTTGTGCATTAGCAGGAACAAATGTGGGAATCTGAATCGATCACAGAAAACTGGATGGACTGATTGGTCTTGAGAGCCACACCTAAAGCTACGGTGGGCCACATTTGGGCCCGTGGCCTTGAGTTTGACACATGTGGATTGGAGAATCCAGTGTGTCTTTCCAAGTGAAATACAAAATGAAAACTCTTAAATCCGGCGCTCTGTATATTTCTGTGTAGAGTTGGCGCATTCAGCCCATTCACGTGGTCAGCAGCGACGGCACAAATCTCTGTTTGGTCCCTGTTGCTCAGGTGGTGCGAGTCAGCTGCTTGATATATGGCTGCTGGGAAGCAGATCGCTGGATTATTTTTTGTTATATGCCTCCTTAATTTATAGCATGGCTGGGGCTAATCAGATTTGGTTTGCTGTATTGCCTTGCCTGGCTGGAGGAGGTCAGTGGAAAATGCGTGACCAGCCTGTGCGACACTTCCTCAATGATCTTGTTGTTGGTGTAGTGGGGCTCAATGGAGCCTGTGTTACTGCCTTACTTGGTAATACTGCAAGGAATGTGAGAGAGGGATTCATAATCAAGACCAGCACCACTGAGCAATGTTTTGCTTCTATGATCTTTGAGCCGATTTTTTATACCAAACGCAGGAATTGATCATAAAAATCATAAAAATTGATCATAAAAATCTTCCTTTGTTCCTAATTCTAGTCACTTTGGACACTAATGGGTTAAACCTACATATTAAATAAAGAAACGTACATGTTTACAACAATTCATTCATTTTTTATAAGTAACTACTTTACTGTTTGTAAAGGAAGATGATTATTTTTCTTCCTCACACTCTGAAGTTTTACAACAAATCATCTGAGGTAAATTTTTCTGTCTGTGTGATGTAATGAATGAATAATGATGTAATGATGTGATGTAATAAATAAAAACAAAATAAATGATTTCAAACTAGAAATTTTTTGTTAGTTTAAAGCTCCCCTTCAGTTGTTTGATGATAAATAAACATTTTTGCGCTCTTATGTTCTTCAGCCAGATTTTCCTTTCTAAGATAGAAATAAAAATGTAAAGAAATAAGTCTTATAGAGAATCTATGATGTCATTTCTTCTGAGTTTCTTCCAGCTGCTACAATTAAACCACAGTTTCTTTAAAAAGCTGAAAAATAATTAATTTAGTGAATTAAAAGTTGGTATTTCATATTTTCCAGGCAAATAGTTTCATTTTACAGCAAAAAAAGTAATTATGTTACGTACAGTTGTTATGAAAATCCTGTATATACTAAAAATAATAAGAAATTTGTCTTTGCATCAGACCTTAAAATGATCCTTCAGTATGTCATCACAATGCTTCTCCATGATGCCGTTTGCCATCGTTCTTTGGAGAGCTTTACTCAGTTTCAAGGATTTTATTACACAAGCTTGAATTTAAATTCAAAAATACTTTATTAATCCCAAAGGAAAATTAGATGTTGTTGAAACTCAATACAATGAGTCAAAACACCGAAGGTTTGCTTTCAATGAGGGAACGACATCGTAAAGCTCAAAAAAGTTAATTTTCCTTCATACCGCCCCTTTAATCAAATGTTTAATAAAATGTTCTTCAAGCTCAGTGTGAATAAAGTGTTTTACAGAGAAAAACAGTAAAACATTCCTTAGAGTGAAACAATAACAATCAAGTAACATCAAAATGAAAAAAAACAAGTAAAATGTAAAAACTACCTACAAAATAACCCAAATAACAGACATTTCAAAACCTCAAAGTGTCAATAAATCTGACAGAAACAACAAGCTAAATGTAGGCATTGAATATTTCAGTTCCAAAAGGAGAAGATGAGTTTGTTGATAGCACTGACCTGGCACCAGTATAAAGGCGTACCAGTCGTTTCAAAACACAAAATGTTTTCTTCCATGTTTTTCTTTTGTTCATCAACAGTTATTTCAAAAAGGGAAGCATATTCGGGTTTTCACACAAGCTTTTGGATACGGTAATTAACAAACTTTAAAGCCCACCTTAGACACAACTGCTTCCTTATGTGACGCAGCAAAAAAAAAAAAAGAACAATTCCCACCAAGCTGCCTATTAGAAAGACTCAACTTGTTCAAACAAAGGAAATATAAATAACACGGTTCTCAAAGAGAGAATATCTTCTGGTGCAACCACAAAAACAAATGTTGTGAGGATCCTGGACAGATTTCGTAAAAAAAAAAAAAAAAAAATTGCAGATCACAGTGAAATTTATCCTAAACATCAACTGAAAGGCCAGTCAATGAGGATGAAGCCCACAGGCTCATAGAAAAGGTGAAACCCGACTCGGTTCCACCAGTTCTGTTTGGAGAAATGGGCCAAAGCTCCAACAAACTACTGCAAGAAGCTTTTTAACTCTTCCAGACCGAACGGATGGGCGACAATCCAGCCACATTTGCAGTACCGTAATTCCACCACACGTTGTGCTCTCCAGTAAATATCAGGTTATTACGGTAATTTCACTCCCGCAGCAGCAGGGAGTGAAATTAATCTGAGAGGGACTCTTTTACTAGACGGTAAATTGCGAAAATAACTTGCTAGACATTGAAAGTTCCAGTTGTTATGGATAAATGGGCAAATATATATACTCACAGGACCTTTAAAGAACTGCGTACAATATATCCTGGATATAAAATATCCAGGTCTCTGGTACATAGAAATAATTTTGCGCATCCAATCTCCACTTTGGTTGCAATCTTTATAAGTAATTAGACTTTTCGTGTGGATTAGATGCCTAAACGCATTAAAATTTAGTTTCCCAGATATCTGGCTATGTATGGACTTGGCTTCACACTATGCAACAGAAACGGTCTTTTTTTTATTTATTGCATGTAAATATTTGGTTTCAAGTATCCATGAAAGGTCTGCTGCACTTAACTGAATGATAGAAATGATCTTAATCACCCAGATCTACATTGGTGCAAATAATGACAAGTCAGTTTTGCTAAGGGGTAGTAAAATCATTGTTACGACAGCTTACTTTAAAGAATGACAGAGCCAGTACCGCCCACAGAAACTCATTACGAACCTGCTGAAATCCAGGGGAAAGCGTTACAGTGTCACCCACATTGATCTACATGAACAGCCGAGGCGCCAGAGATGAAGCTGAACACTGGATTACCACTGTAAGGATCAGACTCTGTGATTTTCAGTCAACCAGAACAGACGTTTCATTTTAATGCATAGTTTCAGGTCTCACCCAGACCTCACCCAGCTTGTCTCAGACCGCACGGCTTGATCAGGCAACGAGACGGGTTCTTCTCTCACTGCATGAAAAAGCATCAAGCTGCTTTTTTATCCTCCTCAAGCTGAATCGCTAAATAATAGCTGCAATGAAAACAGTAAAGCCAGCGGCAGCAATGCATGACTTTCTCCTTTAGTGTTTTCGGTTTTGTATTGCTTGGAGTAACAAAGCATGTGGAAAGATCAAGACACCGAGGATTATGACGTCCACAGTCTTTGCATGCGGCCGCTCTTATATGCAGCTATATGTGTGTATGGCGGTGTGTGTCTCTTTATCTCATTTGGAATTAGACCCTTAGCTCTCGCTCTTATCACTCTGCCCTGTTTGCTCAGACCTCGCAATCTTCCACTTCTCAAATGTGGGTTTAGAAAAAAAGAGGATTAACCCATTAGCTCTTGTCGTTTCTACTTTATCCTTGATTCGGCCAACTGCTGAAGTTTCTTTGCCAGTTCCTCCGCCTGCCACATTCTCCGACAGGTGGTCTCCCGTTAGCCACCTAATGAGGCCTTTAAACGAGCTCTGAGGTCTGATTAATACTCACTGCTGTTATTTGAGGTATTGCTCCTCTTTTTGTGTTGTTTAAAAACAAGACGTGATGTGAACTTCTTGAATCGATGACAGGTAAGGAGCTTGTGCACTGATTGGTAATTAGGGCAAACTGGGAGGTCTCTAACTTAAGGAGATGTCGTTAATACCTCTGTGCAGGTAGGCTGCTGGAGGTGAAAGTGTAAGCAACAAAATGTGGCTTGAAATGGGAAAAATTAAATTTTGATGTGATGATTTAATCAGAAAACTGCATCTGGATGGAGTCTCACTGGCTGGGGGCCAATAAACAGCAATTTTAGTGACTGAATCAGAGAAGTGAGAAGAAAATGTGGGATATTTACAAAATTACTACAATTTTATTATTTAAATTATTCTATAATATATTTACTTCTGTTCTCATTACATAATATTGCATTTATATGCTTTTTTTTTAACATTGTGCAGCAATATTACCTTGGATACAACAACAGATGAAAGGTCTGAGCAGAACATTAACCAAAATTAAATAAATTATTGAAAGGAAACATTATTCTTAATGTAACTTGCAGCATGTTGTCGTTTTGTAGTGGCTTTGGGAATAATTTCTGCTTTAAAGCTGAAGTATGTAACTTTTATAAAAATGTTTTTTTAAATATTTGTTAAAAGTTGTGACAGTATAACATGAGACAGATAATCTGTGAAAAGATCGATCTCTTCCTTGTGCTACTATCGCCGTTTGTAGAAATGCACCGCATCAAAAACAACCAATCAGAGCGAGGAGGAGGAGGGTCTTGGCGCAGTCAATCAACCTTGTGTCCGCGACGCTAAGTGTGCTAATGGCAGAGAAACAATTCGCAATTACAGGAAAACCATTTATCTCCCGTCGTCTGTGGTCATGCTAACCAGCCATAGCATTTAAAACAAGGAGGAGAAGGAAGAATTTGTGGTGAGCATGATTGACAGCACTAAGACCCGCCTCCTGCCTCTGATTGATTGTTTCTAGTTAGCGCCAGGAGAAGGCAGAGGAGCTTGATTTTTTTAAGATTATCTGTTTTATCCCAAACTGTCATAGTGACAATTTCAGCAAATATGTAAAAAAATATTTTTTTTATAAATGTACATGCTGCAGCTTTAAATTAAAACATTTTTTGTGCATATACCATATTATCATCTAATATTATGAAACTATTTAAGTTTTGTTATATTGCGAGAAGATCATCAATTTCTTGTTTTTATTTTTTATTATTATTTTTCTTTAAGGTTAAGGTTTGCACGAGACAGGAAAGAAAGCCTCTGTATATGTCTGACGCAGCAGCCCGACGGGGGACTCTCTATCTCTCCTCTCTCTCTCAAACTGGGTTTTCTGTTTTTTGCTGCTGTGTTGTTTTGCACGGAGGGTGCTCCTCACAGTCACTAAAGCAGATGGCTGGCTATAAAAAAACAGCCATATGTCAGCAAACAGAAAAGGAGCTCAATTTGTTCCTTGTTCCTTTGGTCAAAGAAAAATTACGTCTGCATTTGGAGGCGGCCTTGTCCAGCTGAGAGCTTTTAACAGAGACGGCGTTTCCCACATTTCTATGGTTAGAATGCCTTCACAAAGTGGAAACAAAACCATGGAGGAAGTCGTCTTTTATCTTCATATCCTCTCTTTATTTTCTGAGATCAAAGAAGGCCTCACAATGTATAACCTCACTTTTCTGCTTTGCTCTGGGTATTAAAAGCCTTATCGTTTCAGCCAAAACCTCGGTATAAATGTGCAAGAAGGACGGAAACTTTCATCCATTTAGCTGCCATATAAAACAACATGTAAAAGTTTGATAGGTTCTCTTATCTGCCATTAACTCCCTAAATCCTGTTGCTAATCATCACCTGGTTTTATAGTGAAAGAATAAACAAGTGGGCTTTTATTTGAAACGTGGCGCTGGATGAATCGTAAAAAAAAAAAGATGGTATTGCATTTAAAGCATCAGGAAATGTTGTGGGCAACATGTGCAATTTAAAAACCTTTGTTCTTGTTGACAGAGACGGAGTTTTCCGCAAGCAATGTTCATCAAGTTTATATGTAGGAAACTCACATTAGGCTTCTCACGCTACCACATCGCCAGAGCAAAGAGGAAGCAGCCAATTATGTTTAAGTCGAGATGCAGACTGAATGTGTTTAGCTTTTCTTTTTTTTTTTTTAATAAAACTGTCTCACAGTTTATCATCCGACAGTGTCAGTCAGTCAGAGCCTCACTTGTTGTTTTGTGTGGATTAAAAACGATTATGACAGCGGCGGCAGCGTTACGGTCAGGCACATCAAAAATATACATTTCAGAAAACATCTGCGCATAAATTCAGGAAGCTTGCAGAACGTGTGTGGTGGCGCAATGGAATTTGCACCATCTTGCATGTAGGAAATCATGATGCTTATGATGAGCAGTGGCATGAAACAAAGAGACCACTTCTGCTTCCCCCTGCACCGGAGAAGGCTCAACACAACAGCTTTGTTGTAATCACTTCTGTCTTTGAAATCACATTCATGAAACATGGAGGGGGAGTGAGGGCTTAAGTGGCGGGCGGCACTACTCTTGGCGCAAACATGGATTGCGTGACAAATCTCTTGAGTGACTAATTCAAGATATGAGTGATGCGTAATGTATATAGAGATGTTCCTGCATGATTCTCCCTCCCATTTTTTGTTTTCTGGAAAGTTAGGAGTAATTATTGGGTGTCTTTGCTTGGCTTTGCAGCTGCAGAGAGCAGTGCAGTTGTTTTGAGTCAAACCAGATCCAGTTAGGTAAGATGCTTTAATCCCGCTTACACTGGCGCTATTCTTCGTCCTGACAGCTGCTGATGTCCGCTTGTGCCTCCACCACCCGTGAAAGAATCCAGTGAATCAAAATTGAGTATCTGTCGGCTGGCTCACGGCGTTTTCTCCGTCGGTTGTCACTTCCTTCACCCTCTGAGGAAACGTACAAGTTTCACAGCTCTTCTTTCCTTGCGCAAGATTCCTCTAACATGTACGGCTATACCGTTGGGCGCCTTGAGGTTTTTTTTTTGGTCTGCTTTGAGCAGTTATTGTTTGTTGCTCAACTGGGCCAGACAGGCGTCTATAACACATGTCTTAATGCAACATCTGAAGGGTTTAGTAGCTGTTATCAGTGTCTGCTTTTAAGGAGGAGCAGAGCAGACCCCGGGATATCAGGATAAGTGTGAGCTCCAGGTATGCAGACCGCTTCTTATTCATTGAGCTACCAAGAAACCCAGCAGTTTGACTTGCATGTTTTGCAATATTTGATACATTTTCTTTTGTGCTGCTGCTCTCAAAGTTGCTTGACTTCTGTAAAACTTTTCAGCATAAAGGAAGAAGAAGCATTCAGTAATGTGGCGTGCCAGTGCGGTCTGTCACTTGTGATATGCTAAATTCCTCACGAAACACACGATCACCGATACTGTGTAAATATACAAGTCGATCTTCCAGTTCGGTCAGGGCGGTTTAATGTTACACTATCAGTTATTTTCCATTTGGCACACGCAAGTGACTTTATTAAAAGAAAAACGCCCGCATCGCAGTGGCGTCTGCTCAGAGAGCAACACCAGGATGTCTGTGAGGTGTTGCCTTTCATTATGTATCCACGACTATGTAAACATTAGATATGGAAAATAGATGATTTTCATGTGAATGGATGCATAGCGTCGCTAGAATTTTATTTGCAAGAAGGCAAGACCTTGAACCGGAGGCTGTTTATCCTCCTCTTCGACGTCTAGTCGTGAAGATTTTCTGAGTATCTCCAGTAAAAGCTGCTCACTACTTGGGGGGGGGGGGAAGAAAAATCACCCCCCTTCCTCTCATGAGACAAAATAATACCCTCATTGTAATGACGGGGTTTATTGTGTGCAAAGAGTGCTGCGGTGGTCACTTTTTAGGTAAGCTCAGCACGGTTTAATGTGGTGGTACTTTGAAGACTGGTATTACCTTGACGCTGTGCTGACTCCCAAGTATGTTTTATTCAAGGCCTGTCATGAATGTGGTCAGCTGTAAGTGCAAGCATCAGCTCTCAAAAGAGGACAAAAACATCGAAGACAAGAAGCCACATTTTGTCACATTAACTGGAATCTCATGAGTCAAAGAGGCGCATCANTCCTGTTGTGAAAAACTTTGGTAGTCATGGAAACTGAAAGGGGGGCCACAAATTACTCTTATAAAATTTTATTTGTTTTGAAACTGCAGTTGGCATGTTACGAGCGACGTGTCTATTAAGCAGCCGATGGGAGTTTGACTACCAAAGCAGATAGTCTGACTAATAAAAAAGCTGATACTCAGCAAAAAACATAGTACTCTGTTGAAAACTAAATGGTAAACTAAATTTAGTGGGTGGTTGTTTTATATTTTTGTTTAAGTAGGTGTATGAACACACATACACAACAGCTTTAAGGTACCATTATAATTGTGATCATCAATCAGTAACTTTAGCAGCAGTAGAAACTTTGTGTAAATAATGTGATAACATGAAACTAGACATGGGGCCCACTAGTTATTTCCATGGTATAATAAAACCACAGGTCTGCTGTAACACAAAGATTTAAAAGTAAATTATGCGCCTCGGAATACTATTTTTTTTTGTGTTGTTGTTTTTTAGGATTTCCAAACAGCTCATAGTTTAGCAACTGGTGTTTTTTAAACTTTCTCAAGCGTTTTGTGTTTTTCTTTTAATTATTTTATTGGTCAGAAAAAAAAAAGAGGAAGAGGAATAGATTTTGCAAATAAGATAAAAGACTTACTTTACTGAGCAGTGTTGGCTTTCTTGTGTGTTGTCACAGGAAAAAACATTCACACATCACTAATTACCTTAACTGTTGCAACCCAGAATGTGATCTTCATTTGATGCTGTTTCTTTTCTGGGCTTTTTTTAGTTACCCGGTGACACATGAGGTGCTGCTTGACCACATCTGTTTTCTAGTTTCTGGTGATTCGTCCTCTAGTTCTTCTTGTCGATACTGTGTTGTTGTCTCTCTTGACCTGGTCTTTTCTTGGAAGATGTCAAATCTAATTCCTATTCACGGAGACATATTGTGTAATAGTCCTGTTTATCAAAACAAGTCAAAGTTCTTCCTGGTGTCTTAAGTATGTGTTGATGTTTGTTCAATTCACGTCTCTGTTTGCACAATAAAATGTCGTTTTATGGGGTGAAATCCACCCGGCTTCCTGTCACAACAGACTCAGGCTGATCTCGACCGAAAAGGATGTTTGAAAAACGTTTGGAAGCCGAAAGTGTAGCATGCAAATAGAGCGCCGAGTTTGCCTCCGGGCACCACGGCTGAGTGAGCTGCAGTCAGTGGCAGTTTGCCACTAAACTGGTTAGTGGCTATGAATTAATGACAGGCAAACATGCAGGGACAAGACAGGCAGGTCTGTTTGTTTTCTTATGATCAAACTACACAATAATCCTTTACGGGGTTGTAGAGGTTGTTTTCTTTTAGGTTGTCACTGTTTAAGTTGCTTTCCAAAGCCTCTGGGTGTGGTAGGATTAGAACATTTCAATACAAACCCACCTGCAGATATCGGCTTGCACTGTGTTGCATTCAATGTGCGCATTCTTTTAGCACCCAAGCTGTCCTGCTAATAGAGAAAGTCGAGGCCAAGCGGTTTGGCTATCTGTCAGTTGTTCTCGTGCCAAAACCTACTTCTTTACTGCATGACACATACTGCTGGATTTCTGCTATTCATTCAGAAATAAGCGTGAGGAAACCTTAAGCTGTTTCATTCGAGGGGGAATCCCATGGAGGCTGACTGTGACGCAGGTGGGAGGAAGGCTGCAGAAGTTTCGGGATGCCCTGCAGTTCCTGAACCAGACTGCCACGGTGTGGGCTTTCCATACACGGTCCGCGGCTGCCTCTGGGTGCAGCGGCAGTCTGCCCAGATACCAGCACGCAGCTGCAGCATGCTGACACGTCCGTCAAACGTGGAACATTTGTGTTTTATATTTGTGTCAGCAGGCAGTGACAGCCGTCCTCCGGTAATCAAAGCTAATTTAATCAGATCCATTTCCCCCGTCAGCAGATAAAGATTTTTTTTATAGACGCCAGAGTGCCTGCACATAAAACTTTAACCCGCATTTTGCCCTTCAGCGGCAACCTTTATCCAGGATGTCTCCGAGTGTGACACGTACAGCTCTTTTATTTACGATTTCCACTCGTTCATCTTATCTGTAAAGACAAAAACAACACGATTGTTGAAGATCACAATGCAGTGACGCAATTGCAAAGCCGTATAAACTAACAAGTTGATCCAGTTTTTATGGTATTCAGTCAAGTGTTCAAACCCCCTACTCCACCTCTCCCTCACGAGATGAATCATCTTCATACCAACAGTCTGGAGTGTCAGCAGCAGCGCGTCCGACGCTGCAAGCCGTAACATGCAAGTCCTGCATCCAGAGTCGTAGTTTTTCACCACAAATTATCTTTTATTGCTGAAATTCACCTTAAAATCTCACACCACCACGTTAAGCACAGATGCAGCATTAAGTAGCTCAATTAAGTAGTGAGAGATTTACCAAAAAAACAAACTTTTTTAACTTTGTATTGTCTTTTCGAGACTATTTTCAACTAATATAATTGTAGTTGCATAATGATACAAATTAGCCCTCACAAACACAAATAAACCTTAATTTTGTACAGAACACTCCACACTGGAACTGGAAGATACTTTAAATATACAAAATAAAACACAAAAGCCAAATTAAAAAAATAATTGCTTAACTAAATAAAAAGTGCACACAACCAAAATCTTAATAAAATGGATTACAAGGTTTCTGTAAACATGATTACTCTTAAAAAAATATTAATAATCAGAAATCCAATAATCATTTATCATCATTTAAATTTATCATGCAATTACTTGATTAATCTCTTATTACAATATTTGCATTAAGATTATGAACTATTTTTAGAAAGGTTTCTTGTTTAAACAGGAAAAGAACAGAAGCTGAATTCAACAGGGAATGTACTTAATGTTCAAAACAAATGCAATCAGGTTTCCATAATTTGGTTATTTATTATTTTCTTGATTCTTTTGAATATGTTCTGTCTTTCCATACCGAGATTGAAAAACATACAGATTTTTACTATTTCTGCTTTCTTATTGCTCATTTTAATATCATAGAAAGACAACCTCACTTTACAAATGATCTTTTTCAATAAGGGAAAAAAATCTATCCAAATTAAGGCCTTAAATAGAAACTGTCTGACAATATGAAGTAGGCTAAAGGGGTTGGGGAAAAAAGCAAAGATCTAATCTGAATCAGGTAATCACAAACCTGAAACCGCTGTGAACTGTAAGGTGTGACGCTGGATTACGTGGTGATGATCTACAAAGAGGAGACGGTTTCAGAAGCAGCAGGAGTTCATGTGAGCAGACACACCACATGATTTGCAAAATCCGTCTGATCTGAGAAATATGTTGCTCAGCAACGTCTGATCAGATACTAGCATGTTGAGGACGATGATTTACTTGTATTTAAAGCAATGCGTGGATTTGAACAGCCTGAATGAGGATCTCAACATGAGCTCAGCTCGTCTTATACGTGATTGCTGTGAGTTGTAAACCCCCGGGGTTCCCTAATCACAGAATATGCTGTGTAAGGACACACAGCGCCTGATCACAGCGGATCAACTTATATGATGTAGACGAACAAAGTAATCCGCAACGGGAGGCTCGTGGATGAATGTTTGTTGTGGGCTAAAGTCACTGACATCTGTCAGTCTGTAACGCCTACAGGGACATTTCCAAGGCAAACATCTGTGAGAATCACTCCACAAATGGGGAATACATGAAAAAGTGGTAAAATTACAGTTTGATATGGTTATGGGATGGTCTGCGGTTGCTTTGCTGCTTCAGGTTGTGGATGACTTGCTAGAAGAGATGGAAATCCAACAGGAGAAAGCCAATCAACTGGAGCGTACTTGGGTTATGCAGCAAAGCACAGCTCCATGTACACCCAACATGTGACCTAGTCAAAGTCAGAACTTAAATTTAGGGATGCACCAATACAGATATCTGAGGTTTAGTAGCGGCCAATTCGGATCAGATACAGAAAAACAGCTTAAAATACACTGAATTACAAATTTATTAGGTAACTACGCCACAGTTCAGTACACCAAGGGCTTCATAAGGTTGATCAAACATATAAAAACAACTTTAATTTGTTCACACAGTGAGTCAGCACAATTAAGATTATAACAGCCATTGTAAAATAAGCAATACAGAAACTGAAACAAAAACTATAGGCTGTCTACTTTGGTCAAACATGTAAAAATAAAGTTTCTTTCAAACAGTTCAGATGGTCAATTAATAATTCTTAGTTTAATGTAAAATAAATAATAAAGCATTTCTCAAAGCACAAAGCATAGAATTAGACTGAATAGATCTGTCCTTATAGATTGGAAACATACCAAATCTAGAGGGGTTTTTTTTCAATATTGGAACCGATACAGATATTAATATTGGATTGGTGCATTCCTACTTAAATACAAATAAAATTCTGTAGCATTGGGGGTAAACAGACCGTTCATGCTTAAAAAAACTCTAATTTGGCTGAATTAAAACTGTTCTATGAGAAGAACAGGTCCAAATTCCCCCAAGAAGATGTAAATGACTCATTGTCAGTTATTGTGACCACTTGAGTGCGGTTGCTGCTGCCAAGGTTGCCTTCAGCTGAGAGGCATTTACTGCATCACATCAAACCACTTTGGTATCATTTTTTTTTTCTTTGCAAACTTAACAATTTGAAACTTTAGTCTGGATGTCTTTGTTTGATAGCATTTTTATCTTTATGACCTCAAACACGTTTGACTGAAACAAGAGTAAAATGCATTAGGAGTAGAGCTGGACGACAAAGGTGAAAAACGTATCACCATACAAGGGTTTTAGTCGATATCGATAATTATTCAATCGGTTTTTTTTGTTTTAAAAATTTTAAATACTGTCAAACTGGCGATGTAGCACGTCCTCTTTTATCCACGTGTTTTTTATTTTTAAGCAATTATAAGACATGGTGGTGAAACCTTGAACTGCTACTGCGCCAGTTACTCAACAGGTTGTTGCTAGGTAACCAAAGAATGGTTGAGTTGCTAGGTAACCAAAGAATGGTTGAGTTAAAGTTACTCCCTAATCTGTTCCGGAAACTCAATCAGGATTTATTTTTTAAACATCAACTAAGTGTAACATATTTATCTATATAAAGTAAAATACTACTTGTTATGAGGATCTATTTTCCAAGAGAATGTTATAATTTTCTGAATGACTAAAGACTAGAGGAAAAAAAAAACCCTCCCTAGAAGTATTTATTTTAGCACATGCGTAAATTAGCCGCAGTTAGCCATGAGACGTTGAGCGGCTAAAGCCTTTCCTCCGCCTACATCCCCCAGAATGCTGTGCGGTTCAGGATCAGAGTTGAGAGAAATTATTGAATATTCTGTCAGACATATTTTCTGTTGATATTGATCTCATGTCTATCACAATACACATTGTTATTGATTTATTGTCCAGCCCTAGTTAAGGAGGCAAATCATTTTTCACATCTTTCTAATCAAAGAAGGAAGGCAGGACAACAATTCAGCAGGAGTGAATCTTTGTTTGCTCACACCAAGGCGAACCTCAGAATAATGACGGCAGCGGTTTGCAATGGTGACTCGCATCGGTCTCTCTAAGAATGGGCTGTGAGCTGCCGTCACATGAGATTTATGTTTGCTCCCATAATGCTTGTGTCTCCATGTCAAGACTTTATGTGCATTTGTAACATGGCAAGGTCAATATCCACCAGCAAGCTGGCCTACATAATGGTTCTCCTTTCAGCTGAATCAGCAGAGATTTTTTGTTTCTATATGAACATCCAGACAATGGCTGAAGAAGTGCTTTCATGTCCAGAAGACAAACTAGCTTTCTGTTGATCAGTTTTTCTTCGTCAATAGATGTCCAGTTGTGCCTAGATCCCCAAACTTTTAATTGTGGACAGTTCTGGGTTCAGTCTTGCTAACATCTTACTCAGAGTTAATTTCTCCGAATTGGATTAGACAACGATGTCAAACTCATTTTCATTTTGGACCAAATCAAGATTGAGTGTTCTTACAGGGCCAGTCGTGCCAGAATGTGCTGATAAAACCCATTAACAAATTGTTAAAATACTGATAAATACCCATCTTTGCATTTTATAAGTCCTTTAAATTCAATGTTTTTTCACTTTGTTCAATTCCTTCAGGATTTTGAGATGGATTTTGTGATTTTTTTTTTTGCAATTAAAATCACAAATATATAAATAGTTTCAAGGAGTTTTGCAAGACTTGCACTTATGTATGACGTTAATTGACGTAATTGTCGATCACGGGCGTACTAATCACTTGACATCAAATAAGGCTGAGGCAGCAGTGTTGTAAAAGTACTTAATACTTCCAGCTTACAGGTGGAAGTTAGTGGTCAGTAAACCCAATGTTTGTGATCATTTTTGCGAAAATTTGCAAAAAGCTTACAGTTGTGCATTAGCAGGAACAAATGTGGGAATCTGAATCGATCACAGAAAACTGGATGGACTGATTGGTCTTGAGAGCCACACCTAAAGCTACGGTGGGCCACATTTGGGCCCGTGGCCTTGAGTTTGACACATGTGGATTGGAGAATCCAGTGTGTCTTTCCAAGTGAAATACAAAATGAAAACTCTTAAATCCGGCGCTCTGTATATTTCTGTGTAGAGTTGGCGCATTCAGCCCATTCACGTGGTCAGCAGCGACGGCACAAATCTCTGTTTGGTCCCTGTTGCTCAGGTGGTGCGAGTCAGCTGCTTGATATATGGCTGCTGGGAAGCAGATCGCTGGATTATTTTTTGTTATATGCCTCCTTAATTTATAGCATGGCTGGGGCTAATCAGATTTGGTTTGCTGTATTGCCTTGCCTGGCTGGAGGAGGTCAGTGGAAAATGCGTGACCAGCCTGTGCGACACTTCCTCAATGATCTTGTTGTTGGTGTAGTGGGGCTCAATGGAGCCTGTGTTACTGCCTTACTTGGTAATACTGCAAGGAATGTGAGAGAGGGATTCATAATCAAGACCAGCACCACTGAGCAATGTTTTGCTTCTATGATCTTTGAGCCGATTTTTTATACCAAACGCAGGAATTGATCATAAAAATCATAAAAATTGATCATAAAAATCTTCCTTTGTTCCTAATTCTAGTCACTTTGGACACTAATGGGTTAAACCTACATATTAAATAAAGAAACGTACATGTTTACAACAATTCATTCATTTTTTATAAGTAACTACTTTACTGTTTGTAAAGGAAGATGATTATTTTTCTTCCTCACACTCTGAAGTTTTACAACAAATCATCTGAGGTAAATTTTTCTGTCTGTGTGATGTAATGAATGAATAATGATGTAATGATGTGATGTAATAAATAAAAACAAAATAAATGATTTCAAACTAGAAATTTTTTGTTAGTTTAAAGCTCCCCTTCAGTTGTTTGATGATAAATAAACATTTTTGCGCTCTTATGTTCTTCAGCCAGATTTTCCTTTCTAAGATAGAAATAAAAATGTAAAGAAATAAGTCTTATAGAGAATCTATGATGTCATTTCTTCTGAGTTTCTTCCAGCTGCTACAATTAAACCACAGTTTCTTTAAAAAGCTGAAAAATAATTAATTTAGTGAATTAAAAGTTGGTATTTCATATTTTCCAGGCAAATAGTTTCAATTTACAGCAAAAAAAAGTAATTATGTTACGTACAGTTGTTATGAAAATCTTGCATATACTAAAAATAATAAGAAATTTGTCTTTGCATCAGACCTTAAAATGATCCTTCACTATGTCACCACAATGCTTCTCCATGATGCCGTTTGCCATCGTTCTTTGGAGAGCTTTACTCAGTTTCAAGGATTTTATTACACAAGCTTGAATTTAAATTCAAAAATACTTTATTAATCCCAAAGGAAAATTAGATGTTGTTGAAACTCAATACAATGAGTCAAAACACCGAAGGTTTGCTTTCAATGAGGGAACGACATCGTAAAGCTCAAAAAAGTTAATTTTCCTTCATACCGCCCCTTTAATCAAATGTTTAATAAAATGTTCTTCAAGCTCAGTGTGAATAAAGTGTTTTACAGAGAAAAACAGTAAAACATTCCTTAGAGTGAAACAATAACAATCAAGTAACATCAAAATGAAAAAAAACAAGTAAAATGTAAAAACTACCTACAAAATAACCCAAATAACAGACATTTCAAAACCTCAAAGTGTCAATAAATCTGACAGAAACAACAAGCTAAATGTAGGCATTGAATATTTCAGTTCCAAAAGGAGAAGATGAGTTTGTTGATAGCACTGACCTGGCACCAGTATAAAGGCGTACCAGTCGTTTCAAAACACAAAATGTTTTCTTCCATGTTTTTCTTTTGTTCATCAACAGTTATTTCAAAAAGGGAAGCATATTCGGGTTTTCACACAAGCTTTTGGATACGGTAATTAACAAACTTTAAAGCCCACCTTAGACACAACTGCTTCCTTATGTGACGCAGCAAAAAAAAAAAAAGAACAATTCCCACCAAGCTGCCTATTAGAAAGACTCAACTTGTTCAAACAAAGGAAATATAAATAACACGGTTCTCAAAGAGAGAATATCTTCTGGTGCAACCACAAAAACAAATGTTGTGAGGATCCTGGACAGATTTCGTAAAAAAAAAAAAAAAAAAATTGCAGATCACAGTGAAATTTATCCTAAACATCAACTGAAAGGCCAGTCAATGAGGATGAAGCCCACAGGCTCATAGAAAAGGTGAAACCCGACTCGGTTCCACCAGTTCTGTTTGGAGAAATGGGCCAAAGCTCCAACAAACTACTGCAAGAAGCTTTTTAACTCTTCCAGACCGAACGGATGGGCGACAATCCAGCCACATTTGCAGTACCGTAATTCCACCACACGTTGTGCTCTCCAGTAAATATCAGGTTATTACGGTAATTTCACTCCCGCAGCAGCAGGGAGTGAAATTAATCTGAGAGGGACTCTTTTACTAGACGGTAAATTGCGAAAATAACTTGCTAGACATTGAAAGTTCCAGTTGTTATGGATAAATGGGCAAATATATATACTCACAGGACCTTTAAAGAACTGCGTACAATATATCCTGGATATAAAATATCCAGGTCTCTGGTACATAGAAATAATTTTGCGCATCCAATCTCCACTTTGGTTGCAATCTTTATAAGTAATTAGACTTTTCGTGTGGATTAGATGCCTAAACGCATTAAAATTTAGTTTCCCAGATATCTGGCTATGTATGGACTTGGCTTCACACTATGCAACAGAAACGGTCTTTTTTTTATTTATTGCATGTAAATATTTGGTTTCAAGTATCCATGAAAGGTCTGCTGCACTTAACTGAATGATAGAAATGATCTTAATCACCCAGATCTACATTGGTGCAAATAATGACAAGTCAGTTTTGCTAAGGGGTAGTAAAATCATTGTTACGACAGCTTACTTTAAAGAATGACAGAGCCAGTACCGCCCACAGAAACTCATTACGAACCTGCTGAAATCCAGGGGAAAGCGTTACAGTGTCACCCACATTGATCTACATGAACAGCCGAGGCGCCAGAGATGAAGCTGAACACTGGATTACCACTGTAAGGATCAGACTCTGTGATTTTCAGTCAACCAGAACAGACGTTTCATTTTAATGCATAGTTTCAGGTCTCACCCAGACCTCACCCAGCTTGTCTCAGACCGCACGGCTTGATCAGGCAACGAGACGGGTTCTTCTCTCACTGCATGAAAAAGCATCAAGCTGCTTTTTTATCCTCCTCAAGCTGAATCGCTAAATAATAGCTGCAATGAAAACAGTAAAGCCAGCGGCAGCAATGCATGACTTTCTCCTTTAGTGTTTTCGGTTTTGTATTGCTTGGAGTAACAAAGCATGTGGAAAGATCAAGACACCGAGGATTATGACGTCCACAGTCTTTGCATGCGGCCGCTCTTATATGCAGCTATATGTGTGTATGGCGGTGTGTGTCTCTTTATCTCATTTGGAATTAGACCCTTAGCTCTCGCTCTTATCACTCTGCCCTGTTTGCTCAGACCTCGCAATCTTCCACTTCTCAAATGTGGGTTTAGAAAAAAAGAGGATTAACCCATTAGCTCTTGTCGTTTCTACTTTATCCTTGATTCGGCCAACTGCTGAAGTTTCTATGCCAGTTCCTCCGCCTGCCACATTCTCCGACAGGTGGTCTCCAGTTAGCCACCTAATGAGGCCTTTAAACGAGCCCTGAGGTCTGATTAATACTCACTGCTGTTATTTGAGGTATTGCTCCTCTTTTTGTGTTGTTTAAAAACAAGACGTGATGTGAACTTCTTGAATCGATGACAGGTAAGGAGCTTGTGCACTGATTGGTAATTAGGGCAAACTGGGAGGTCTCTAACTTAAGGAGATGTCGTTAATACCTCTGTGCAGGTAGGCTGCTGGAGGTGAAAGTGTAAGCAACAAAATGTGGCTTGAAATGGGAAAAATTAAATTTTGATGTGATGATTTAATCAGAAAACTGCATCTGGATGGAGTCTCACTGGCTGGGGGCCAATAAACAGCAATTTTAGTGACTGAATCAGAGAAGTGAGAAGAAAATGTGGGATATTTACAAAATTACTACAATTTTATTATTTAAATTATTCTATAATATATTTACTTCTGTTCTCATTACATAATATTACATTTATATGCTTTTTTTAACATTGTGCAGCAATATTACCTTGGATACAACAACAGATGAAAGGTTTGAGCAGAACATTAGGCTGATCAATTAACCAAAATTAAATAAATTATTGAAAGGAAACATTATTCTTAATGTAACTTGCAGCATGTTGTCGTTTTGTAGTGGCGTTGGGAATAATTTCTGCTTTAAAGCTGAAGTATGTAACTTTTATAAAAATGTTTTTTTAAATATTTGTTAAAAGTTGTGACAGTATAACATGAGACAGATAATCTGTGAAAAGATCGATCTCTTCCTTGTGCTACTATCGCCGTTTGTAGAAATGCACCGCATCAAAAACAACCAATCAGAGCGAGGAGGAGGAGGGTCTTGGCGCAGTCAATCAACCTTGTGTCCGCGACGCTAAGTGTGCTAATGGCAGAGAAACAATTCGCAATTACAGGAAAACCATTTATCTCCCGTCGTCTGTGGTCATGCTAACCAGCCATAGCATTTAAAACAAGGAGGAGAAGGAAGAATTTGTGGTGAGCATGATTGACAGCACTAAGACCCGCCTCCTGCCTCTGATTGATTGTTTCTAGTTAGCACCAGGAGAAGGCAGAGGAGCTTGATTTTTTTAAGATTATCTGTTTTATCCCAAACTGTCATAGTGACAATTTCAGCAAATATGTAAAAAAATATTTTTTTTATAAATGTACATGCTGCAGCTTTAAATTAAAACATTTTTTGTGCATATACCATATTATCATCTAATATTATGAAACTATTTAAGTTTTGTTATATTGCGAGAAGATCATCAATTTCTTGTTTTTATTTTTTATTATTATTTTTCTTTAAGGTTAAGGTTTGCACGAGACAGGAAAGAAAGCCTCTGTATATGTCTGACGCAGCAGCCCGACGGGGGACTCTCTATCTCTCCTCTCTCTCTCAAACTGGGTTTTCTGTTTTTTGCTGCTGTGTTGTTTTGCACGGAGGGTGCTCCTCACAGTCACTAAAGCAGATGGCTGGCTATAAAAAAACAGCCATATGTCAGCAAACAGAAAAGGAGCTCAATTTGTTCCTTGTTCCTTTGGTCAAAGAAAAATTACGTCTGCATTTGGAGGCGGCCTTGTCCAGCTGAGAGCTTTTAACAGAGACGGCGTTTCCCACATTTCTATGGTTAGAATGCCTTCACAAAGTGGAAACAAAACCATGGAGGAAGTCGTCTTTTATCTTCATATCCTCTCTTTATTTTCTGAGATCAAAGAAGGCCTCACAATGTATAACCTCACTTTTCTGCTTTGCTCTGGGTATTAAAAGCCTTATCGTTTCAGCCAAAACCTCGGTATAAATGTGCAAGAAGGACGGAAACTTTCATCCATTTAGCTGCCATATAAAACAACATGTAAAAGTTTGATAGGTTCTCTTATCTGCCATTAACTCCCTAAATCCTGTTGCTAATCATCACCTGGTTTTATAGTGAAAGAATAAACAAGTGGGCTTTTATTTGAAACGTGGCGCTGGATGAATCGTAAAAAAATAAAGATGGTATTGCATTTAAAGCATCAGGAAATGTTGTGGGCAACATGTGCAATTTAAAAACCTTTGTTCTTGTTGACAGAGACGGAGTTTTCCGCAAGCAATGTTCATCAAGTTTATATGTAGGAAACTCACATTAGGCTTCTCACGCTACCACATCGCCAGAGCAAAGAGGAAGCAGCCAATTATGTTTAAGTCGAGATGCAGACTGAATGTGTTTAGCTTTTCTTTTTTTTTAATAAAACTGTCTCACAGTTTAACATCCGACAGTGTCAGTCAGTCAGAGCCTCACTTGTTGTTTTGTGTGGATTAAAAACGATTATGACAGCGGCGGCAGCGTTACGGTCAGGCACATCAAAAATATACATTTCAGAAAACATCTGCGCATAAATTCAGGAAGCTTGCAGAACGTGTGTGGTGGCGCAATGGAATTTGCACCATCTTGCATGTAGGAAATCATGATGCTTATGATGAGCAGTGGCATGAAACAAAGAGACCACTTCTGCTTCCCCCTGCACCGGAGAAGGCTCAACACAACAGCTTTGTTGTAATCACTTCTGTCTTTGAAATCACATTCATGAAACATGGAGGGGGAGTGAGGGCTTAAGTGGCGGGTGGCACTACTCTTGGCGCAAACATGGATTGCGTGACAAATCTCTTGAGTGACTAATTCAAGATATGAGTGATGCGTAATGTATATAGAGATGTTCCTGCATGATTCTCCCTCCCATTTTTTGTTTTCTGGAAAGTTAGGAGTAATTATTGGGTGTCTTTGCTTGGCTTTGCAGCTGCAGAGAGCAGTGCAGTTGTTTTGAGTCAAACCAGATCCAGTTAGGTAAGATGCTTTAATCCCGCTTACACTGGCGCTATTCTTCGTCCTGACAGCTGCTGATGTCCGCTTGTGCCTCCACCACCCGTGAAAGAATCCAGTGAATCAAAATTGAGTATCTGTCGGCTGGCTCACGGCGTTTTCTCCGTCGGTTGTCACTTCCTTCACCCTCTGAGGAAACGTACAAGTTTCACAGCTCTTCTTTCCTTGCGCAAGATTCCTCTAACATGTACGGCTATACCGTTGGGCGCCTTGAGGTTTTTTTTTTGGTCTGCTTTGAGCAGTTATTGTTTGTTGCTCAACTGGGCCAGACAGGCGTCTATAACACATGTCTTAATGCAACATCTGAAGGGTTTAGTAGCTGTTATGAGTGTCTGCTTTTAAGGAGGAGCAGAGCAGACCCCGGGATATCAGGATAAGGGTGAGCTCCAGGTATGCAGACCGCTTCTTATTCATTGAGCTACCAAGAAACCCAGCAGTTTGACTTGCATGTTTTGCAATATTTGATACATTTTCTTTTGAGCTGCTGCTCTCAAAGTTGCTTGACTTCTGTAAAACTTTTCAGCATAAAGGAAGAAGAAGCATTCAGTAATGTGGCGTGCCAGTGCGGTCTGTCACTTGTGATATGCTAAATTCCTCACGAAACACACGATCACCGATACTGTGTAAATATACAAGTCGATCTTCCAGTTCGGTCAGGGCGGTTTAATGTTACACTATCAGTTATTTTCCATTTGGCACACGCAAGTGACTTTATTAAAAGAAAAACGCCCACATCGCAGTGGCGTCTGCTCAGAGAGCAACACCAGGATGTCTGTGAGGTGTTGCCTTTCATTATGTATCCACGACTATGTAAACACTAGATATGGAAAATAGATGATTTTCATGTGAATGGATGCATAGCGTCGCTAGAATTTTATTTGCAAGAAGGCAAGACCTTGAACCGGAGGCTGTTTATCCTCCTCTTCGACGTCTAGTCGTGAAGATTTTCTGAGTATCTCCAGTAAAAGCTGCTCACTACTTGGGGGGGGGGGGAAGAAAAATCACCCCCCTTCCTCTCATGAGACAAAATAATACCCTCATTGTAATGACGGGGTTTATTGTGTGCAAAGAGTGCTGCGGTGGTCACTTTTTAGGTAAGCTCAGCACGGTTTAATGTGGTGGTACTTTGAAGACTGGTATTACCTTGACGCTGTGCTGACTCCCAAGTATGTTTTATTCAAGGCCTGTCATGAATGTGGTCAGCTGTAAGTGCAAGCATCAGCTCTCAAAAGAGGACAAAAACATCGAAGACAAGAAGCCACATTTTGTCACATTAACTGGAATCTCATGAGTCAAAGAGGCGCATCATTTATTGCATTTATTTGTAATAAATGCAAGCATTTATTACAAATAAATTGAAACGTGCGTATTTTAGCAATAATGATTATTCTGGTGATTCATTTGTTTTTTTAAAAAACTGCAGATTTTTTTTTATTTAACTTCTTAAACCTTTTTTATACAATGTGAGAAGTGAATAAATTTAATAAATTTTTTTTTAATTAATGAACATTTTATTGCCTAAAATGCGAATGACAGGATTCCTTTAGCGAACGTCTGATCGTCTGCAGCAGAGAAGAAAAAAAAGAAAAACTCCTAACATAAACATGTGAAAAGCGCAGCGCTTTCTGCTCGATTTAACATCAATAAGGCGTAGGGCTGATCTGGTGATTTATTAGTTGGATTAACCAGCTTAAAACTGGACAGCAAATGGTGCTTAACGTGATATTTTCTTTTGTAGAAGCAGGGGAAGCTAAACCTAAGTAAATAATTAAATATGCTCTGGGAAGAACGTATTTATAGATGTTTATTTTACATGCTTAAGTGCAAAATGCATAATTGTTTGTTTTTTTTACAGTTTTGGCTTAATTACTGCTCTAAGTATGTTGTTTTTTCAGTAAATGTTCGTTTTTTAGAGCCTGTATATTCCAGTTAACGATTAATCAATTGCTAAATTAGTTGATGATTGTTTCAATACTTGATTCATCACAATTAATTGCTTCAGCGCTAGTGACATGCACTAAGCTAGCATACTTAGCCTAAGCCTAAGTTTGCTAACATCTTAAGACTTCAATCCCAGTCTTAGCCACTGCTAAGACTGGTGAAATGGTGTTTCTCCGTCCTCTTAATGTTTATTTTACACCAAAAAAAAAAAAGAAATCTCAGTTCAGTTCTCATCTGATCAGAAGCTTTTAGCATCATGTAAATGGGACTTCTAACGACTTCCTATAAATGTTGTCATTTCCCTATAAATGGGTTTCTTTAGACTGCAAAACAAAGGGTGCATTCATACCAGCTCTACTTAATCCGTTTTAATTAAACTCCAATTCATTTGTCCGGAAAGTCCAGTTTGTTTTGGGACGTCTGAATGTGGACTTGAACTCTGGCTCTGTCTCGGTTTGGTTTAAGTGAACTCTTGTTTCATTTACAATGCATATCTGAACGCCAACTGGGCCTGAAACCACTCTAAAAGCAGGAAGTGAACAATTTACCCAAGACATTCTGGGTAATTCAACCTAAACAAACTTGCAATTTAGCGCTAGAGGGAGAAATGACTTGTTGTCTTTAGCCACTTAAGTGTCTCCTTCAGTGGTTTTTGGTGCAGCGCCCCCACAGGTGAGGAGGGGAACAGGTTTTTCAACTGGATCGTTTGACAGTGCAGTGTGAAAATGAACTGCGCCAGATAAAAATGTAAACGTTGCAATTTTGGTCCCCAGTAGAACTGAATCTACTGCACTAATGTCCTCTAAGGCCACACTTTTAAGATTTTAATTTGTAAAATCTGTTTCACTTTACATTTATTTGACTAAGCACATCTAGTAAAATGCCGTAAGGTTTATGGTTCTGATGTGATGAAGTGGAAACATATGAATACTTTTGATCCTAGGTACAAATTTCAAACATTGGCTTCAGAGCTGCTTATAATAACAACACAAACGAAACAATACCTTTATAATATTCTCTCAAATCCAGGGTGCGCTCAGAAAAACGGTGCGAATCCTGATCGCTCTCTGTGTAAAATCGCTGCCTGCGAAAGTCTGTGTCTACCTTTATTAGTCAGCAGGGCTGAATGAGCGGTGCTGCACAGTCACCGCCAGCTCCAGTCATGACTGGTACTCCTGCACGTCCAGCACCTGCGCTCAAATTTAATTTCCCCGCGTGCTGTTGACTTTTGAGTGCAGCCCTTATCTGTATCCGACTGATCTAGCCGCAGACTGGTTGTGCTGCAAGCGCTTAGCAATAGGGATTTTTTAAAAAGGAATATTCCTAGAAGATTGGAACAGAGGCTGTTTTGCATACCTGGACCTTTTCTGAAGCAGGTGTGCTGGCGACTGTTGCCACCTACACATGTTGCAGAAAAACTCCCCACTGTGTGTCACTCACAGGCGAAAACAGGGGTAGGGGGAAACACAGCAGTTAAAAATGAGTGAGCTGCGGGGCCTTTGAGGAAAGTTGAGACAATATTGCCCAGATGCGGTTGCAGTTTTGTGTCTGCGTTGACTGGAAGCTTATCTAAAATTCAGTCCAACCAGGTGAGAAAAACGACAGTTCTTCCTGTGATTTCACTTCCTCTCGTTCTTTTTTTTTTTGAATCGTTCGGCCCTCTGCGAGCGACTCGCCCGTTCAGTTTCTGGTGTGAGTAATCCTGCACACACTGCATGACAGATGTTATCTCTGGGCCTCTGCGTATGCGTCACAGGGACTTTGCTTTGAAACCTGGGTTTTGTGTGTGAAATTAAGCGTTTTTTCCTCAGTCACATTTTCTCAACTTGTGATTGGGCTTCATTGAGACGCAGTACTTTCTTGGCTGCTGCAGGTTGGAGCTTTAAAAATGATTAATCAAGCAGCTTGGAAATGTGCTGGACTTTTTCCTTGCAGCGTCACCCATTAACTTCATTTCCCTGCAATGTTTATACGATGTGCTGATTGCAAAACAAGGAGCAAGCACAATAAAAGTCCTCAATTTTTCCATTATGCTTGCAACTAATGATTATTTTAGTAATTGATTATTATATTAATTTTAGATACAAAAAAA
>NW_006800055.1:750344-798695 GCF_000485575.1 Poecilia formosa | reverse complement strand
TCGATTAATATACTAAATGAGTTGGCAATTATTACAATAATCGCCTCATAAATCAATAAAAAACACGAAACCCGTTCACCTGTAAGCTGGAGGACGGAGAAAGAGGTTTAGTTTCTGAACTGAAGATATCATCATGCGTCTTTCCCCTCATGCTGCTGATGTAAACAGAAAGTAGTGCAGGAACATTTTGACACTTTGCCCTTTTTTCTGCCCCTCAGGTAACCGACTTCGTCTGCGGAGCTTTGTACCCCCGCCTCCAGTGCCACTGCTTGTGCCTCGACAGCTCAGCTCTGCCCCCGGCTTTGAAACAAGCGAGAGGCTTCAGAGACCTCCGACTGCATGTCTCAGACCTCCTTCCTGTTCATCCCCGACGTCTTAAAGGTGCTTTGTCACCAGCACGCTTCGTAGTCGCTCTTTCTTCTGGGACAGAGGTGTGACGCTCGTCGCTTGACTGGAAGCGAAGTTGTTGCTCGTTCAGAGGGGGGAGGAAGGCCGCTGAACACAGTGCCGCTTTCCCCGGAGATGAAGCTGCAGGCCGTCATGGAGAACCTGCACAGGCAGCAGAGGGCCAAGCTTCTGATGGAGCAGCAGCTACAGCAGCAGGCCATCGCCCAGCACGCCCAGGTCCGCGCCGGCGACGACCCCATGGAGAGCGCCGCCCCCGAGGGGGAGCAGGCGCAGATAGCGGCGCTGGCGGCCATGCGAGCCGCCGCCGCCGGGCTGCAGAGGGTGTCGGACAGCCCCATGTCGAAGCGCAGCAGCGGCGGCGAGGAGGAGCGAGACGACGACAACGACGAAGGGGAGGAGCATTACAAGGACATGATGGGCTCTGACGAGGAGGAGCAGATGTAAGTCCATCGATTAGAAAATCTGGATTGTTTTTCACTAGGGATTCCCTGGAGACTGTGTTTCACTGACCATAAAATTTCGCAAATTGGATTTAAAATAAATGACCTTAATGGAAACACGCCAATTCCGAAAAAACTCTGGTTTTAATAGAGTATTGGAAACACTTTTTTTCACATCACACAAGTAATGAGATGAACAGATGGATGTTACTACTGGCGGAAAGGACGAAGAAGACGACAGGAAGACGATTTATCACGAGAACAGACTTATTCACGTGATTTTAATTGTGTTTCCTATTTAACCAAAACACCGCAATTGCAAAATGCAGATTTTTTTTTTACATTAGTGGAATATCAAAGTTTTCTGCACATTTGTAAGTGATGACATCATGCCCACGGCCACCATCTTGTTTCACAAGCGTGTTTTACGTCTTCTGTTTATTTCAACTCTAAAATACTGAATAGACTGAATATTAGGACCAGGCTAAGAGGTTTTTTTTAATGAAAAGAATAAAGTCATAATATTACCAGAATACCGTTGTAATGTTAGGAGAATAAAGTGGACATTTTATTTGAAAACCGAAATGTATATATAAAAAATCTAAGATGAGGAATGTTGAGTTTCTTCATTTTACAGATACTTAATATTTAATAAATACCTAAATATATTTTACACAAATATACCAGGACTTTGAAAGGATTGAGCAATAAATGTTTCTATTTAGAAGAAAAGAAGCAAACAAACTGAGCTGCTCATGTCAGATGTTAGTAACTAAACTTTTTTCTGGTAAAATATATTTTTTCTTGTTTTTCTAGTTAATTTGCATTCCTATCCGTTATTCTTCTTATTCTTATTCATCACCATCTTCAATAACTCTGAAGAACCTAAATCAATGAGTTACAACAAAATTTAATTTCCCTTTGGGATTAATAAAGTATTTTTGAATTTATTCTGATAATATTACGCTCACACATTTCTGAGATTTTATTTTTAGCCCATTTCGCCCAGCTCCTAAAAATGTGACTCTACCTTTTTATTCCTCACGTCAGCAAACGGAAATGGGACGAGGGAGACTTTGAAAGCGACATGGACGAAGACTTTGAGGACGACCTGGCAGAGGAGGGGCTGCCGACCGGCCACGACGCCGTGGCTCCCGGGAAGGGCATCCTGCTGCTGCCCCACCGCCAGCTGCACCCGCACTCCCAGCTGCTGAAGGTCCGGCCCAACGTGGAGCAGGAGCCCCGCGTCGCCATCATGCCTCCCCACGCTCCACACAGCCACCTGGGCGCGCAGGACCACGGGGAATGGACCTACGAGGAGCAGTTCAGACAGGTGAGACTGTTTTTTTACAGATAAATCTTTATTTCTCACAACACCAGAGGGAAGAAACACGCTGCCTCCACAAACAAATGTTTTTTGTTGTTGTCGTTTACAGAGATTGAGCTTTAACTCATCTGTTGTTTGAATATCAAGCACATAAATCTATATGCAGAAGGAGATTTTAATTAGTTTAAGTTATATTTCACATTACATGAGATCCAATAAAAATAATTGATGAAACTAGCAATTAGCAATCATCCAGCAACATTTATTATTTTGCTGGATGATAAATTGTCCCAGAAGTTATTGCAATAAACAATAATGTTGTTCTTTTGACACCATTTAGAAATAATATAATGGTTATGACATGATAATGGAAGTACTCCCAGTCAAAGATGATTAAACTTTAATTTCTAACATTTAACGCTAAAACTGGAAGAAATATTCAAAATAAATACACAAACCAACCAAAAAAAAGCAAATAAAATGAATTATAAAGTCTCTGCAAACAAAATTGTCCTTTTTATAAGGGGGCTAGTTGAGACTAAAGCATTAGACTGAAGAGTTTGGTCGTTCAGGTTTTGGTAAAAGGAGAAAAAGACGGGAGAAATTGATTTTAATTTATCACACAATTAATTAATTTATTGCTTATTGCAAAGGATTAGCTGAAGCAAACAAAACAACTCCACTAATTAACAAAATACAGACAATCTGAAGTTTCTCTAGTGAGAAATCGAAGGATTATTCTTTTCCTCTTCCGTTGGTGGAGATTGCCTGTTTCTCCGTGGTCTGGATGCCACTTCGATCCGTCGCTTTGTCTCCCGTCTGTCTCGTCTTCTCAGCTCTCAACAGACCGTTGCGTCTGAGAGGCCCGTCAACATTTTTCCAGCTCATTCACCGCATTCGGTTGGTTTCAGGTTTCTCACTGAGATAAACCTGCAGATGTTATTTAAAATGATCAGTAACGCCGTGGACGAAGAGACCGGTTTCGTTCGGGAGTAGATTGGAGGTTGAATTAGGAAGTTTGACGCCATCTTGGAGTATTTTTGTGTTCACTTTTGAACAGAGTGAAGGTGGAAGCCTGTATTTAGTCACCAGGGATGTGCAGATGTGCCACAACTGTCCTCCGTTCTCCTCGCATTGAACCTGCTCGGACTCTCTCAGCTGCACATGATGTAATCTGAACAGGCTGGGAAATCAACAGCTAAAAAGCACATGTCATCACCAAGGTTACTACAGCTAACTAAAACTAGCAAAATCTGAAACTGACACAGAGTTTTCCTTAACTGAGATAAATAAAAACAGTAATTAATGAAGGAAAACTATAACTAACTCGAACTATATTGTGTGTTTATAAAACTAACTAAAACATACTGAAATTATAGATACAATATCCTTTGTTTTCATGTTTATTAGTCTGTTTATTAGCATTTTGAGCTAATATTGATTTGTCACAAACAGTTTACATCAGCTGTTGGCACTCTGTATGCCTCCTATCTTTAATCTGCAAAAATGGCGATGACAAAACTTGGGATAAAACTCCAAATAAAATCTGTTGGTTGTTCAGAAATAATTGAGAACATTTTTTGAAAATGGCTTCTTCTGTATCATATTCATGACTGAATCTACATAATCACAATTCATTGATCAAAAAACTAAAACTACTGCTATGACTAATGAACCAAAACTAAATCTAATCAATATTTAACTAATAAACACTAGCAAATGCACTCTAAAAACTAATTAAAACTAACTAAATTATACAAACACACCGTCAAAACTAAATAAAACTAAACTGTGGTGAAAAGCCCAAAACTAAGCTAACCCTGGTTAACACCTGACCCTGCGTTAAAGGTCCTGGTCTAAACAAATTACTTTTTCAACATATTTACTCTAGGCTTCGATTTAGCTTTAACTAAACTGATATTGACTAACGCTAGTATTCCCCTGAAAATTTTTATACAATTTTTCATTTTGCTTAATTGCTGAACCTGTGTTTACTTCAAAAACAAACTGAAAACAGAATAAAACAGATTGATTAAGCATTGAAATTAAGATAGCTTCTTTCTTTCACTGTGATACTAAATACAGGCTTAGATGTGGCTTTAACTAACCTAATACTGACTAAAACGATTATTCCCCTCAAAATGTAATACATTTTTTCAGTTTTTGATTTAACAAAACTGTATTCACTTCAAAAACAAACTGAAAAAAAGAATAAAATGGATTGAATAAGCGTTAAAAAAGATAAATTTCTACTGAGTTGCACCAGGAGTGGAGTCTAAACGTTATTCCTGACTGAGTTGAGCAGATTGAGGCGAGAGTGGAAGTGGGGGAGGGTCGGTCAGGGAGCATTTTAACTGCTTTAGCGTGCAGGAGTTTACTGTAAACATGCCAGTGGGCGGCTGGATATTATGAGGGAGGCCTGAGTGAAACAAGACAGGCTGTTTACATGGGAAGACCAAAGTCTGTCAGCGGCTCGGCTCAGATCAGACTGCATGCTGTCAGTTAAAACAGAAATCTAACCTCAGTTCAGATACAAAAAAAACTTCCACTGTTTTATAAATATGATATGAACTGGAACGGAATCAATTTTTTTCCTCTGGAAACTGCATAAAGTCTTATCAGGAGGCTGACCTTTGCAGTGTAAAGCAATCATTGGAGTTATAGATGTACTTTTTAGTGTCCTTGGTTATAGTTTATAAAACAGATCTAGTAAACATGCCTCCACTTCAGAGCTGAAGCCAGTTTTTCATATATATATATATAGAGAGAGAGAGAGAGAGAGAGAGAGAAAGAGAGAGAGAGAGACACACATTGCAATTACGTCACGTAATCATTCGAGGCGCCATGATGGACGTGGGAAGGGAGGGACGGGAGTATTGAACAGAGCGACGGAAATTGTTTTCCCCAAGTTGCTTTTGCCAGTTTATTCATGGTTTCTACTTGTTCAAGTTGAGCTAATTTATCTGTGAACGTAACACACCTGGTTGGGGCCCACAGACGGCGGTATTTACAGAAGCTAGAAACAGCTAGCTTACAAACCGACCCATACCTTGTCCCTCCTGACATGTTAATCGAATTACCGGCTTTGTCTGAATTCAGACCACAGGATTTATATCACTATGTCATAAACAGTGTTTCCCCTTACACCGAAGCAATATTAAAAACGTACAAAAAAACTAATGCTAACCAGTTTTTCCGTACATGCTAGGCTACATGACAATGCGGAATTGTCTCCATGGTTACTGACGTTACACACTTACCTTCTCCATAAAGCGAATTTTGATATCTTTCTAATCATACTTACTTATAAAGTATATGAACGTTAATCTTCATACCTTGTAAAAGTGTTTGCTGCTAATCCGCGGTTACACCGAGGGCTGACAGTCATTAGATTGACGGCTGCTGTCCATCGCCGCTCCCGCATCTTTCCTCGTTGAAAGTTATTCAGTAAAATGACACGTTTGGTTTGCATCCTTGTCGGTTTGTGCAGCCGATACGGCAGCATCCTCATACCATTTTTAAAGTGAAATCAGCGAAATAAAAGTGATATTAGTCTGGCTGTTTTAGACTAGCTGTAAAGGAGCGCGTTGGTTGTTTTAACGTCCGTCATGGCGGAGTGGGCGGAGCCCTGGAAAGCGTGACGTCACTTGCAAAGGGTCAATATAACTACGCTTATACAGCTCTGGAAAAAATTAGAAGACCACTTAAAATTATCATTTTCTCTGTACTTTTTATAGGTATATGATTATTTGAGGTCTGAAAGCACTGCATCTTTTTCATTATTTTGACCATTTCTCATTTTCTGCAAATAAATACTAAATTTTTGCTTGGAATATCAGAGACATGTTGTCAGTACTTCATAAAATAAAAGAACAATGTTAAGTTTACACAAACGTATACCTAAAAAAGTAAATTCAGAGAAACTGATCATTTTAAGTGGTCTCTTAATTTCCTCCAGAGCTGTATATGTATATATTTAAATGTGTTTGTGTGGCACGGACTGAGCCACCATTTTACGCAGCAGCTTATTACATAATGGAAGCCGCCACTGAAATGCAAACACAATCATGGCCTGTTGCAATATTTCCAACCATAAAACACACTCATCAGTGTGAGAAACGGGCCGGTCTCGTCTCCGACGTTTCTCAACTCTTTCAGCGCTGACACGGTCCGCGTGTCGCAGGCGGATTATCTCGGCCACGTTGCACGCAGCCTTCATTATCAAGCCCTAACTATAGATTCTGTAATTTAAGGCCTATTTTTTTTGTAATTACAGGCTGTGGAATATAACTCCCCTAAAACCTATACTCTGCTTCTGAAAATAACCCACCCCTCCCTGTGTGAGTGCCCTGACAGGGCATTCTCAGATTTCATGTGGCAGGTACAACATACTGGGCAATTTTATCGTCATGCGTCACTCGGCTGTGGATTAGATTTGCTTGCTCTGACACCTAATCATGTTGGTTGTTTATTAATCTATAGATAATTAAAGCCTGCATTGTATTTATCTTACCATAGATGAAGAGAAAATTGATCATGAAAGAAAAACAATCCAGTATTTTAGAAAGACATTGCTATTTCTGGCCTTGGATGATTATAGCAATAAGCTGTAATTGCAGTTATAGCCTGTTATAATAACTGCCTCCTGATAATTCAAACTGTCTTGCTTTGTATACCCTAGATTGCATATTTATTTAGCTTCTTCTTTTTCTTCTCAACCTTACATTTGTGGTTTCTTCATTGCCTTTTATTGGTAGATATATAAACCATCATCTTGCAGTTTTTTTTTATTATTATTATATCTCACGACTCTGCCTGGTCTTGGTTGTTGTGAAATATCAAAAGTGATGAAGCAGAAAATTTGTAGCTGCTGTTATGTGTGAAGCAGCGAACACACGGTAATCGTCTGCACCAGAAAAACAGTGCAATAAAAGTAATTATATAACAGCTATCATCTAAAAAGGTTCTGCCTTCAGTTTTCAATGACTGATGCAGACGTGGAAAAGTGCTGAGTGGGCAGCGCTACTTTTATCATTAATAAAAACAAGTGCGTTTTTGTATCTTTGTGGCTCAGGAGTTTGACCCGTTATTCAGAAGTCAGTCGACTGCTCAACCTTTCGCTCTGGTAACCCTTTACCTTCACAAACGAGTGTTTTAGTCCAAACATATCCAGCTTGCAGTGCTTTGGAAAGTAAACGTCATCTCATTTGTTCAGGTTACAGCCTTTTTCCTGGGATTTTATGCTTCACTGTATCTGCTGGAGAGAAAAAAAAAACATCCAGTGGGTGGTGCAAGTTGTTACAATCAATAGTAGCTACACAGGCACACCCACTAGAAGGAAACAAACCAGTAGAACACTTTCATTCTATTGGCTGAGAGGTTGCCAGACAACAGTACTTTTTTGTTCCAAGCAGAAAATGATTCTCAAGCTAGCAGAGAGGTTTGCTAGCGGGGATTTGATCCGAGCAGGGACAAGTTTTGAGTGTGAAGAGAAAGGTTTGAGAAATCACAGTGAATATTTGAAAGAGAGCAAAAGTTTTGAGTACAAGCATTACAAGTTTTGAGAAGAAAGACGTGAAGTCCTGCTTTCTAACTGAAAATGTGTGGTCTGAAAAAAGTCTCCCATAAATAAAGGGCAATTTTTTTTAAATGGACTTCTAATAGTGAGCAGATTCTCCCATCTGAGATGTTAGTCTACTTCTTTTAAATAATCCTCTGCTTGGTCATTTTTGGTGGATGTCCATATTTTGGTAGGTTCTCTCTTTCTAAAGTTGGATTAAGTGTTGAAAAATTCTCCATCATTACGTGGATTAACGTCAACATCGACACTTTTCTCTTTGTAAACAACAAAAAAGTTAAAAAGAATCTACAAAGCTCCTGAGAGTCCATAATGCTCCATAATTATGTACTAGGACTGAACTGATTAATCAGATTAGTAGTGATTAATCAATTGTTGAAATAATCATCAACTAAATTAATAGTCAGTTGATTGTTAACTGGAGTGTACAGACTCAAAAAGAGACCATTTACTGGAAGAACAACATAGTCAGAGCAGTAATTAAGCCAAAACTTTACAGAAAATTAAACATTTTGCACTTAAGATAAAGAAAAAACATTATGTTTGTGAATATGTTCTATCCAGAACTCAAATGTCTTAGTTTTGGGGTCACCAAGTTCAAATTCTGCCAAAGCAGAAACAATCCCTCCTATTATGCATCATAATATACCCAGTTATTAATCAGTTAGTGTGAAAAATAATCAATTAATCTACAAATGACCAAGTATACACCAAAGGAAAGCTATGTTATTGCATTTTAAGTAATACATTATTTATTTTCTAAATTAATTGTTCGTTGTAGGCCTAGTTTGGACTTTATTTTGTAAGTAAACTGTACCTAAGTCTCCCCAAAGCTGTGTTCTTGTGTTTTTGGTCTTTATGATGCTAATCTATGAAAACCTCTGAAGACTTCAGAGAACTGCTGCCTGTGTGAGGAGATTAAGTTGTAGACAGGTGAACTCTGCCTCTGCAGGCAAATGTTTGTGCTTGATTTAATTTTGATCAGATCAGATCAGAGTAGAGAGGTTCAACACAAATACATGCAACACTTTCTGTTCATTTTTAAAGCTGATTTCGTAAGTCAAACGATTATGCCTACGCTCGTCTTTCACATGAAATTCCAATAAATAAAAAAACAGAAGTTTGTGGTTCTAACGAGACAAAACATGAAAAGTTGATGTCTGATCTGTTAAACTGTGCTGTGCTTGATAGTAGAAACACAAATGTTAGCTTTTCATCAGCTATTTTCTCCCAAACTGTACTTGACAATGCACCTGGTAGCTTAAAAACATGAGTCTGCTGGTCTTCTGAGTCGGGTTTGTGCCTGTAAAACTTGACAGTGTTGCTTCACAGTGTTTATGTCTGTGTCTCTTGTTTTCGTAACACAGTTTCAGGTCACACTTCTGAATGCAAAGTCAGACTCTTTTGGGAGAAACGTCAAATCAATTTGGGTCATTGCATGCAGCAACACTGGATTATTCCAGTCGTGGACTTTACAAACGTCAAATTTGTTGTTAAATACTTTTTTTATCCGTTCTTTTTACAAAATATTTTTTGAAAACTGAAGATTCTCTTTTGTTGGTTAGTACAAAATTTAAATCTACAACCGATTCCTAATTGAAAATTGATAAACTAAGCTTCATTTTGTGACAAAAATGCAACGGGCAGGAAGGATCTCCAGTAGAAGACAATCTTGCATTGAATCTGAAAACACCTCTGACTGAAGTTGCTGTCTCAGCATCAGGACATGCCAAATGCTCAAAATCCAGGCAGCACAGATGACGTTCCACTGCTAATCCACTTCATTTGCTTTTGACGCTCCTCTTTACTTTACAATTGTTTTGAAAGTAGAAGAGAAAGAAATATCCTTCCAGCTGAACAGTTTCCAAAACTAATAGAAAATAATTGTCCTTATCATAACAAAAGTTTATAAAAAGACGAAATGAGAACTAAAGTAATTGAGCTAATCGTTAAAAAAAAAGTTAAAAAAATTACAAAATATTTTTTTTTGTTGTATTACTCATTTTTTTAAACAAAAGATGTTTAATAGAATCATATTAGACTGCGACAGACTGGCGACCTGTCCAGGATGTACCCCGCCTCTCGCCCGGAACGTTAGCTGGAGATAGGCACCAGCACCCCTCCCGACCCCACTGAGGGACAAGGGTGTTCAGAAAATGGATGGATGGATGGATGGATATTAGAGGTTTGGTTTGTTCATAAACTTTTAGGTAGAGTTTTTATTTATGGTTTCTGAGATTTTAATAAAAAACATAATTACTCTTTGGTTTTGCAAAAACCCAAAGGTCAAAGCCAGTCCATCATGTTCGCAGCTATTTATAAGTCTTTTGGGTTTCTGTTCAAATCTGAGAAATGTTAACATGAACTGAAAGCGCCATAACTCCCTCGCTCACATCCACGGGTCAGTTTCTTTGTCTGATCGGATTTCATTATCTCACCGTCGCCTGAAGGTACAAGTCAACAAAAAGCTACTCACATTGTTTGAAACTTAATCTGTTGACATGTTTTAGTCACAAGTAAGTTTTTTTTTTTTTTAATTATTTATAAACGGAGTGTCTTTTTCTGCTCTCATTTTATGGCCACACAGCAAACATTTTAATGTTTTTTACTAACAATTTGCAGCGTAATCATGTTGCTAAGTAGTTTTCCGGATGTCTGGGGAGGAAGGGGTTTTAAGGCGGTACAGTTTATTTTGAGCAGGTGGGTGGAGGCTGCAGGAATGTGCTTGATGGAGGGTGATAATGTGGCCACTAGGAACCTCAGATCCTCAGCAGAAACGTTGCATGCCTCTATCAGTCCTGAGCAGTCATGGCTTCTCCAAACTGTAAACTGACGTGTGCAGATTGCTTATGACATATGAAGAGCCCATAAAGTCTGAATTATGCTGCAGACTGAGTGAGACGAAGTAAAACCCAAATAATATACGACGTTCTTAATTTACAAGTTGTTAAAAAATGTTTTTCTCTTTCTTTCTACATGCACGGTGCGCTGCAGGGGAAAAAAAAAACTGCAACCAATCCCAACAAATTTGTAGTTGACGTTTCGCCTCCAGGCAGTGTGCTGCAAAGACATATTGGCAAATCCCAACCTGCATTCCTGGAGGATCATCCAGACACCTTCCTCCGCTCTCTGCTGACATGTCAGACTAAATTAAGCCAAGAGGTGCCGGCTGCTCCAAGTCTGATTACACTGTGGCTTTAAGTGAATTAATCAAAAATATTCAAGGCCCTTTGCCAGCGCCGTCATATCTGGCCAGGACAGGAAGCAGAGAGAATTAAATAAAGGGCAGAGCTTTATACAGATATCAAATTATGCCATGCTGTTGGATTAATCTGTAAATGAAACTGATTTGAGTGTCTGGTGGCGTTTATTTCAGTGATATGAGCTTGATACCACTTATAGCCCTTCTTGGTATTTGAACTCTCTATAGACATCTGGCTCTGGGATATCTATAGAAATTTCCATGCATATTAGAGTTGCACAAAGCCAACAATGCAACTTTATAAACTTCATTAATAATTTTCATTATTCTTGCATCCATTTTTTCTCAGTCTGTCACCAATATGAAGCCTATTAAGGTATTAAAAGTTTCAAAACTTTCTTAGTTTTAGTTTGTTTGTTGTATCAAAACGGTAAGATTTAATCTCTTCTTTCTGTCTTACCCTTAACAAACAAAAACACAGAGGGAAACTATTTAAAAAAAAAACAAATTTTTATGTTTTTAAACTAGATACTGAATTTGTCTCAATAAGTAAATTTCAAAATTTTCCTGGGATAAAAATCACCGTCCAAATAACTCTCACACATACAACTGAAGACAAACAAAAATAAGTGAATAATTGAAATCATTTGTTGTAAAACCATTTTCCTGAAACGTTATTTGTAATTTAGGTTTGTCTTACTTCAAGTGTACTTGGACATTTGCACTTTAAACCAGACCTAAAGTAAATGGTAAGATTTTGCAGTGGTAGTTTTAATAAAATATTTTTAATGGGAAAGGGCTGATGATTGATGCATATTTTGCCCGCTGTCTCTTTAAATTAGAGATGCACTAATTTGATATTAATATCTGACCCACAGTGGCCGATCTATTCAGTCTAACTCTATGTTTTGTACTCTGGGTGACCTCATGCTTTATTTTTTATTTTACATAATTTGATGGGTTTGTTGCAGCTTCAGTTTCTTTATTATTTATTATTTATTTTACACTTGCTGTTTCACTGACTGAACAAATTAATTTGTACAGGTTTGACCAGGTTTGTTGGTGTATTTAATTGTGCTGTAGGTGCAGAGCTACCAAATAAATGTTTTTTCTGTATTGGATCGATATTAAACCTCAGATATTTGTATCGGTATCAAAAGTGAAAAAACTGGATTGTTGCATCCCTAATTTAAATTAGAGAAAGAATACAGTAATCAAAACCTAATACCACAAGGCTTTTCACTTTAACTTTACCAACATCAGCGCTTCAAATGCTCGATTAATTTCGCCTCTAAACGCTCTGAACGTTTCTGGATGTGCAGGTTTGATAATCCCGCTCAGTGCTGCTGTGTCTCCATGGCTAAATACCTCGCCCTGCTCCCCTGTATAAACAATATCTTCTTCAGGCCAGAAGCCATCCAGGGGCCACTGGAGCCTTTGAAGTTTCCATGTCTCTGTCTGCTTTAAACACCAGCAGCTGGACACAGATGGAGCCCAGATGGACAGTAAAGTAGGGATGTCTTTAAAAATTCATGGCACTCACCATGATCAGTCGAAATGGAGGGAGGGGGTTGGCATTAAACATTAAATTGCTCCGACCCTCCCACACACACACACACACACACACACACACACAGGGAGCCGGGGCAGGGGGCTGTTAGGGACTACAGGAAGTGCAGCAGGAATAAGAGCCAATTGGGAGCGACACTTACTGGGATTGCCCATCAGGTTTCCGCTGATACAGCTGTCTGATAAGTGCATGTTGAGTTTATAATCCACGATAGGGGAGCCTTTTGATCCGTGTTTATGAGTTCTTTTTATTTTGCTGGGTTTTCTTTGGTCTTTTAGGAGCAATTCTCATTTTATAACGTTATTACAACCTAAAAAGAGACTTAAATATCCAGAGAGTACGCTGTGCTTTGCTAGCATGCTGCAAAAATGTCTTTTACTGAGATAAATTAGCACAATATCGCCTCTTTTCCACATATTAATGCCCACTGCTTGTCAGCTGGCTGAAAAAATAGATAAAATTTATTTATTTATTTATTTTTATTTTGATTATTTAACACAACAATGACCAACATATATGTAGACATTCAGGTCATACTTGAGACAGTAATATGGAGAATAAACACAAACCAATAAATGACAAAACAAAAACCAAAAATAAAACAAACACCAGCAATTATTTCCATAAATAGGTGTTTGTTTTAGACAACTAAAAAGAAAATAAATAAAATACAAACAGAAATTATACAAAATTTATAATTTTGTTTTGGTTTATTTGTTAGTATTGTCAAAAAATGGGCTATTAGTAAACACTTATATTTAATTATTTTTGCTTATTTAGTTATTTAAATTTTGCAGTTTAGTTAGTCTTTTAAGATTGAAAATGTTTTGGATTTACAATTTATCTAATTGTTGAAGTACATACGCTTTTTATAAAAAAAAAATTAAGTCTTTTTTAGTCTTAAAATTAAATTTTTGCATCTTTTTACAAAGTTTGCAATAAAATGAAATGATCGTAATAAAAATAAATATATGTAGACATAAAATTCTACCTGCAAGAATAAGATCATCACAATGTTGACAAATCCACCAGTAACTGAGTAAAATGTCATATTTGTGATTAAATCTTTACCAATTTTGCTAATATGATAAAGTACAAAAGGATTAAAGGATAAAAAAATAAAACCAAATATTAAAATAAAATGACACAAAAAGATTAGTTAGATTGTAAGATAATAAAGAGAAACTGATATTTCACTAGTTTATATATGGTTTTAGTTTATGTTCAATGAACCAGAACCAATAAAACCCAAAAATAAAGACGGTATTAGTGCATCCTGAAACCCAGAGATGGTGCTAAAAAGGCCAAACTAAATTTTATCTCATGTTTGAAATAAAAAAATTAATTTTCTAATGTAGAATTTATATTGTATCCAAATTCTCCAACATTATTTGTTAATTTTTCTTGTTATAACTAACGTGCATTTATCTCCCTTAGAGTCTTATATTTTATCTCTGCTTCAAGGTTTTAAATTAACTTCTTTATAACTTCAGTGGGATGGGTTTGAATTAAGATTACAATTTAGAGAGATAATCTACGTAATCTGTTGTTTTAGTAATGGTAAGTTTCTCCCCAACTGTTAAAGTTGTCAGATCTGCTATGGAAAGTAGTAAAAATGAGCATAACGTGAGAACATCTTATTATTAAACCAACCAGAACATGTAGTTATTTTTTTTAATCCAGCATTTAGTTTTTTCTTTTCCAAATATACCTCAGTTTTTTCTCCTAGCCGTTTATAAAGCGCATCATCTGGAGCCCTGGTGGCTCATATCAGTCTGCATTATTCATCAGTGAGGGGCTTTTTCATTAGATTTCTGGAGGAACTCCAGTTTAATTAAAAGACAGGACATGGTTTTATTGGTCCTGTCTGAGAGAGGGTTAAAAAAACGGAGCGAGTTATCATGGAAAGACCTCTGAAAGTCTTCCTGTTTTAAAGGGAAAGGAGCAGAGGGAAAACACAAAGTGCGACTGAGGCAACAAGAAAATGTCCCTCACTTGGCACAGCGCTTTGACTCGCAGCCAAGTAGAGCAAGTAGTAAACGCTCATTTTAACTGTGAAGCACCGCAGAGCATTTGAAACGAGTCCAAGCCCGAGCATGCTGCATGGGGCTGATGTCAGAAACTGTACAGCCATGGGGATTCTGGAAATTGGCAGGCACTCAATATGGACCAGGAGAGGGGGGCTGGGGAAGGAATGTAAACAAAGATTGTGTAAAGGCCGGAGTTAGCGCCTTCATCCTGTCTCTTTCTTTCTCTCTCTCTGTTGAGCGGTGAGACTTTTTCTCAGGCTTCCTCTTATGCTCAAAGCTTCAGGAAACGATAAGAAGTTATCAGATTGTGAGGACGTCTCTTGTCCACATCCCTCTGCGAGTGACGCCAAAGATTGTTTTGGTCAGATTCAGCCCAATTACAGAACAATCTCATTGTGAAACAATCTCATTGTGAAACAAATATGATTAGACCATATTTGATACTGATACCTTATGATTAGGGTCAAAACATACTGATATTTAAAACTGTTCAGGATTTTATCTTGACAACATATATAGTTCTGTTTCCCATTTTGTCGTTTTCAGGGTACTCTGCCCTTTATGTCATCACAACGCAAACTTTCTCAAAGTTTTTAGTGATCTGCATTCGTTCTTTGGAATGAAATTATCTATATCTTTCTGTATTTTATATTCTATATTTTTACGCTACTGAAAAATATGATGGTTTTGACACATGCAGAGCACAACCAACAACTAAAAATGGCGCTTCTGGATTGGCAGCTTTGCTAACACTAACCAATAGTCGAGTTGCGTTGCATCTTCACCTGGTCATTGCAATCCCGCTCAATTCTCATCGCCCCATTTCTCCCATTGAGCTTGATTTCTCCTGTAGAATTTAAGTCTATAGTTTCAATCAGTGTTAGCCACATTTTCAAATATTAAATTAACAGCCATCTTGTTTGGCGCAGCTCTTCTCTCTTTACAGTGCGGCGGTTGTTTACAATAATCTTCATATCATCGAATTAAATTAGGTAAAATTTAAAAAGTCAACAGAGTCCACACCTCCAGCTGCCTATTGTTTCTCAATACGAAGAAAAGCGTTGAGCAAGAAGTTAGTTTTTGCCAGGCTAATTGTCCCTGGGTATTTCAACTTCTCAAGCTCATTTACTTTTGAATTTTTTTACACACACTTTATGAAAGATAGTGAATAAATCAGTTACTTTCCACTGAACTGTGGCTAGGTGGGACTCCACTGCATTAGGGTTTCTGGTCTTATCAATGCAGATGAAGTTACATATTTTCGGTAATTATTATTTCTTTAAATCTTGTGGTTCTGGTTGCACAATCTCTACTCTACCCACAAATTCAACTTTTTAACCAACAGATCAACTGTGACTGTCTCGCTTGGTGAGGCTACCACTCTGTAGCAAAACAACATGTTGAACTGTTTTATGTTTTTAGGGTTTAAAACCCTTTTAAAATCATTTATAGTAGTCTGTCACTTTAAACAGGATGTGTAGATTTTATGTCTCTCTGCAGCAAATATTTGACTTCTTTCTTCATCTCTCTTTTTTACTGTTTTAAATTTCTAAATGAGTCCTTTGTGTGTTACTCAGACACAGACAAGAAAGAGACAGTTCAAGTTATCGATAAACAAATCCCTAAGTGACATCCCCTCTCACAAAGACCCAGTGGTAACCATTTATGTGAACAAAAGCTGTTCTTTTTGTGCTTTTACATTCATATTCCCCTGAAAAGGTAGCAAGCGTTGAAAGCTTTCTTTCTTGAAGGAATCAATTAAGAAATAGGTCAAAGATTGATAAAGGGATTCGGCGACACATTTTCAAGGTCTGAGTTGCTCTTTGTCCAAGAGTGAAGAGCAGCTGAAAAATAGATATACGTGTTTTGAAATGCGTCTGTAATAGTCCGAGGAGTCAATAGGTCGCCTCGAAGCAGGGCACCTTTTTGTGTTGTAAAAGCTTCGGTTGGTGCCTTGATCAATAATTGTCACATTTGGCCCCAGTGACATCACTCTGGCTCCTCTGTCTTGTCTCTATGATAATAAGAAACCTTACATGATTGTGTGGACGAAGCAGGAAGTCGGGCTGTTGGGCTTTGTTAATGGCTCGGATACAAATAGTCTCTCCTGATATCTCACCAGTAAGAACTGATAATAGGCGCTTCTCCCTCAAGATAATTCATGAAGGTTACCTTAATAAAACCTGTTTTCCAGATCTAATTAAACATGTTGTCCAAGGCTGTTTTCCATCTGATAGTGCGGTAGACTGGGTTTGATTTTGGACCAAAATTGCAATATTTTGTACATTTTCAGCTGGTGCACTGTGTCAAACAAACCAAACACTTTGAAAAGCCTTTTTCCCTCCTCGCCTGTGGTGGCGCTATCACTGCAGCACCAAAAACCTCTGAAGAAGACTCTGAGCGCATCTTCCATCTTCATGAAATGTCAACAAAAATAGAGTGGCAGCAGTTGTAGGATTTCACTTTTGTCGTCGGTAAAAGACTGTGAGCCATTTCACACACTTGTTTTAGTTGCATTTACCCAGAATGCTTTGCATTACGATGCACTTCCTGCTTTTGGAGCAGTCGCCAGTCTCCGTGCCATTCACAAGTTTATTCAAGCCGCGCCAGAATTCACTTTAATAGAATCGAGACCGAGGTTTTCAGTTCACACCTCCCCAAACTAACCAGACTTTCCAGGAAAACAAACTATAGAGTTGGATTAAAGTGGACTAAACCGAGCTGGTGAGGCTGAACCAGATCCTTTGAAAAACGTGTTCCCCTCCTCGCCTGTGGTGGTGCTGCACCAAGAACTACTGAAGTAAACAACACAAAAACCTCCAAAATAAACACAGAGCAGAACTTCTGCCTTCACCAAATGTAAACAAAAATAGTGGTGTCAGATTTTAGCGATTGTAGGATTTCACTTTTGTCGTCATTAAAAACCACAAGTCATTTCTCCTGCTACTGCTAGAATCATGCGTTTATTTTGGTTGTATTTTACTATTTACCCAGATTGCCCTGCGTTATAGTTCCTGTTTTGGCGCGATCTCCAGTCAAAACACAACAGAGTTCACTTCGATTCTCACGTTTTCAGGTCAGAGTCTGATTGCGCATGACTGGAATTCAGTTAAAGTGGAGAAACCGTGAATGCACCCCATGAATTACCTGCAGGGACACAAATGCATGTTTGCAGTGAATAAGATCCACCATGCTTAAGGAACATGTAAACACAGTGGAAGTCCCTGAGCCGTTGTACAAACAGGATCAGGCTTGCTTACAAACACGGACGCACTGTGTACGTTTCAAACTCCACTAAAAGTCAGATGCATAAATGTTTAAACAGGAAGATGGATTCCTCTGCTGTGTGGAAAAGAAAAACCCAGAGGTTGCTGTGGGTCATATTTCTGTCTGCATGTAGTCTGGAGGCCCTGCAGTTCCCTCTCTGCTGGGGCCCACGGACAGCTATCTGCCCTGCGCGACGCTCGGTGGGCCAGATATGTTTTTAAGGTCGCCGGTAGACCCGCTAGCCTCTCCGTCCGTCATCCCTCAACACTAAAACTTTCTCCTACCATTGTTTGCATCCAAATGTCGTTTAAAACAACTTGTGAAACTTCATCTGCTTTATCTTCGTCTCCATCTGTCTGCATTCAGACAAAGTTATCACATCATCTGCGGTGGCGCTGAATAAATACTTTCAGCTTCGCTCAGTCTCATTAGATTATTATCTGGATCAGAACATTTCAGTCATTTCAGGGGAAGAACAGGCCCATAACATCAACGTTTTTTATATAAAGTACTTCCATTTTAGCCCCTATCTATCACAGAGTGACTGTTGCTGTGTGTGGTATCACACGTCGCTCTGTGATCTTAAATTGGTGCTACGCCCACTTCCCCTCCTTCTGCTGAGCCTCGCCTCGCTCAGTTTGGGCATCCATCATTGTGATCCTTCTCATTAGCAGCGCGGTTAGAAACATACATCAGACTTTCAGGGTTCTGGGAAAACTGGCTGCTTTTCCTGATTCCTGTCCAATGAATGGACTGTCTATAATCATTTAGAGGCGCCTGTTCTGGTTCAGAGTCGTGTGATCCTCTGTTCATTTTTACCATTTTTTCCTCCACATTTATTAGCACGACTGGTACTGAAATGTTCAGAAAAGCGCATTAAGCAGTTTGATTTTTAAAAGCAAGTAAAAGTAGATGAAGTTAATGGAGACTGCAAACCTGCAAAACACAAAACATAATTCAATGAATGTTGTTTCTCATTCAGAAATCTTTATATCTGGAACAGTTTACCATCAGAAATAGAAATGGTTTTTAATTCCCAGGTGAAACAATAGCTAAAATAATAAGAAATATGTGAACACTGATGTACATCAGCATGCTTTGTTGTGGAGAATTATGTTTTTTTTTTTTTAATGTTTCTCTTGTTTATAGTCAGAAATTCCGCGTATGTTTGTTTCTGTGTGTGAGAGGAATCTTTAATTTTAATTTTTGCTGTGTTTCAACAAAGGTCCAAACTAAGACGGAGTTTCTAGAAAACATATGTACAAAACAATGTTTTTAGCATGTAACATTGTTTACATAAATTTGAACTGAAGTTCAATGTATTAAGCATTTTATTTTTAGATGTTTTAAAGACGAGGTCTTTAAAACTTACACAGATTTACTGCAAGGGAGTCGTAAAATTTCTGATTAATTTGTGTTTTTTTTGTAATTCAAAAGTTCTCTTTGATTACACATTAACATGAATCCAACATGTAACACACTGATGAAAGAAGACTTAAAATAATTTATTTAACTCACACATCCGTTGAGCAAAAATCTGTTTATTATGTTAAAGTTCTGCATTTCATGCAAAATGATGGTTTGTGCACGGCAGTGGCATATATCAACCCATCACTTTTGTATTCAAACTTATATTTAAATTACAAACATTAAATAAGGAAGCTGTGTGTTACTTGCACAGAACGCACAATAATGAAGCACCTTTTATGCATCACTGACCCCAGGTTATTGTACATATATGCACCTCTGGTAAAAACTAAGAGCTCACTGTACTGAACCCATTGAAAACCTCCTGGTTGTTCCACCAAATATTTGTTTCTGAACTCCTCCTGAGTTAAAACATTAGTACTGTTGTTTCTAAATTAATATGGACTTGTTTTCTCTGCATTATTTGAGGTCTGAAAGTGCTGCATCTTTTTCCTTATTTTGACCATTTCTCATTTTCTGCAAATAAATACTAAATTTCTGCTTGTAATTTCAGAGACGTGCTGTCAGTAGTTCATAGAATAAAAGAACAATGTTCATTTTACTCAAACATATAGCTATAAAGAGATAAATCAGAGAAACTGAAGTGGCCTCTTAATTTTTCCGTAGATGTATGTTTAGCTGAGTGTGAGAGAGGCTACAGCCTACGTCCCCCAGAATGCTGTGCGGTTCTGGAGATCAGTGAAATTATTGGGTGAATATCTACTGATATTGATCACATTTCTGTCTCTATATTCAGGGCCATAAGTTTCCACACATAGAAGAAATAAACATTTTATATTGGGCAACCGTTTTTGTTTTTGTGGGACTCTGTAATTGCTTCACTTTGTGGTTGATCTGCAACATGTCCAGTTTTCTGAGACTTGAAAATAAGTTTTGCCGCGGTGTGGTGTGTGACGCTCGTTCCATGTTTTCTGTTAAAGTTTCATCCAGCCATCAGCATAATTTCAATTCTTTGCTCTTTTGTCAAACGCATCTTTTTGGTATCTGAAATATAAAAGAAATATACATTTCACATTCTCCTGTGTATGGAAACTTATGGCCCATCCTGTATATTCGTATCGATTTATTTCCTTACATACAAGTGCTCTTGAAGAAATTTAGCTTTTTGGTTTTTAGTTTTAGCCAAACAGCCTGACTAAAATGTGGTGAAATGTTGCAACAACACACAGTTCACACAGTCTTGTCTCTGAAAATAACCACCGGCGCTACGCTTTTGAATGCAACTCTGAAATCCCGGCCTGGAAATCTTTGGGCTCAGTTAGAAGAAACTGAGGTGTGACCTACAACATCTCACTTTGCAAAGAAAGGGGTGTTTTCACACCTATTTCACTTCCGTTTGTGTCTTTTTTTTTTTTTAAATAACGCATTTTTATCGTTTATGTTTTGCTCCAATTAAAGTGAGAGAGAAGCTGTGAAATTTAATGGCAATACACAGCACCGTGTTTGTTATCAAGCTGGAGGAAATGTTTGCCCGGAGCTATTTCTGAATCTGTTGGTTTGGTTTGGTGTTGTGCCATCATTGGCACATTCCAACCTGTGGTTTTAATCAAGCGCTATAACTGTTTCATTCTTGCTCTTCTCTTCCTACTTGCTTATCTTTTCTGCCATTTTTGTGGGCAAACATGTTGGTCGCTGATAACGCGGCATCAGTTAAAGTCGGTCGCAAGCGGAGTCTGCTTGTGTTGACAAAGCTGCTGGCTCTTCTTCCTCTGTCGATGTAGTTTAATTCACGGGGTCAGCCGGTCACTTGTGATTATGATGTCTTCGGTCCTGCCTGGTCGATAAAGCAATATTCAGAGCCCCAGAAGTGTGGCAGCTCTGGTTTTCCTGTTAATTGTGTTTCTGTTTGGGGGGGATGGGACCCAGGCAACAGGCTTGAAGAAGATGAAGACGGATTCGTTAAAAGTGGTGGCTTATGGAAGCCATTTACGTTGTTTTTTTAGCTACTTTTCACAGCTAAAATGCAATAAATTAGCTTAAAAGTTGATTTATTTCAGTAATTCTGTGCTAAAAGTAAAACTCACATATTTCATAAACGATTACACAGAGAGAGATATAATTTTTTTCTGTTAATTATTGTGGATTTCAGCTTTTTGTTAAGGTGATCCATCCTCATCAGACATCAACCAACCAAAACACACAAATGTTATTTTTACAATTATTTGGATTAGTTAATTACTGAAATAATTGCCAAGTAATTTGGTAATTAATTAATCATTAACTGAACATACAGACTCAAAACTATCCATTTGCTAAAAAACAACACACATAGAGCAGTAATTAAACCAAAACTGTGCAAAAATAGATGCAATTTGTGTTTAAGTAGATTTAAAAACTTGTTTTCTGCAAATATGTGTTACCTAGAAATCCTTAAGTGGGAGTTTTAGCTTCAAATTTTGTTTAAAAAAATCTATTAAGCACTTTTGGTATTAAATTATTAATTGGTTAATCAAAAAATTGATTATTGATAAGCTGAGCAGAAAGAACTGAACTGTTCACATGTTGATGTTAGAAGTTTGATGCTTCCTTTGCTATAAACAATCAAGCATAGAGTAAATAAACTCCACACTTTTGCATGTTAGGCACTAAAATGTTTATTTTCTGATTTATAAAAGGAACTGAATAATTTATTTGCATCTTTTAAAGTATTTATAATATTGAATTTAAAAATCTGCAGAATTTTCCCATTTTTTAAATCCAGTTAATCAATAAATCATCAGAATAAAATAATCAATTATTCAACTTTCCATTAATATTCTTGAACACATCACAGTAACTTCCTTAACTATGGCATTTTGTGGCTTAACCTTCTTGTGAAGGGTGTCGGTCATCAACTGCTGGGAAACTGTGAAATGTGCAACATTTCCTTTAATTCAGTCTTATGTGTTATTAAAATAGCTCTGCGGAAGTAAATTTTCTGTATTATAATTGCTGTAAAATACAAATTTGACGTCGTCTGTTGAAATAAATCTACCAAGAAACTTTTAAACATTTATATCAAATGTTAATTTTGTTTCTCTAAAAGAAGAATCAGGGCTTTTCAAGCCTCCTTAAACCTGTCAGCTGACATTTTATAAACATTTTAGACTCGTAACATTTGAAATATCTCTTATCCATACTTTCCGCATGGCTCAGACATCTTTTGTGTTCAGAGTTATTCCTATTTGAAGTGAAGTACCCACGGAGCCATCTGGTTGAGAAACATTTATTTATATGTGCATTTATCTTTAAACTCTGTTGTCTAAAAAACAAAGAAACCACCATAAATGCACAGGCAGACTGTTCAGTCGCAGTTCTGCTTATTTTGTTTAACTAGCTGGTCATTGATTGAAAAATGTGCTGCATGCAAAGTCCTGAACAATGAAGAAAATGGGCGAAAAGAGGAAGGCCTCGAGAAATGTATTTGTTTTCAGAGCAAACAATAAACTTTATAGTCTCTTACTAATCGGTGAGGTTGGATCAAAATAAAAATGTTAATTTCCAGCGTAGGAAATGCTGGATATTTGTTGAAGAACTTTATTTTTCAAACCAGTATTTTACCAAAAAAGGAATAGACTGAAGCCAAGAGGCTAAGCAGTCTACAAAAAGAAGCATATCTACTGTCCACATACATGCATACACATTTACATTAAATATACGTAAAAAAAAAAAAAGTTTATTAGTTGGTTCAAGATATCACACAACTGGCAATAGCAGAAAAAAGTCAAACTGATTCATATGAATATGAAAATATTTGTCAGTGTGAATGCATTAAAATAATCTTTCCCCGTTAGGCAGAAATGGCGGAAACAAACTCAAGCATTAAAAAAACTGAAGGACATTTTGTAACAAAGAACTAACTTAATGTGTTCCTCATTCATTTACATTTATTTTATGTGAAGCACCTGTCTATTCACTGTATGGAGAAGCACACAGGCTCTGCATGTTGCTTTGGGTCGTAAACATCTCTGCACAATCCTGTAAAAAAAAAAAAAAAAAAAGATTATTTTGGTGAAGCGATCCTGTCTGACCAGTTGTGTTTGCTCTGTACATTAATGACAGTTGCAAAGGGGCTCCAGCCTGGAACAATGCAGCGTTTGAATACGGCTGATCATGTGTTCACCTCACCCCCGTCGCTCTCATTTCTCCACTGTCAAAGTTATCTGCTCAATGGGACACACCCATCTATCATCATCTACTTTTATTTTTTATTCCTTTTCCTCTTAACCTGACCGGTTAGTGAACTTAATCTGATTCAGTCACGCCTAAACACAACCTATGGCGACAGGCAGCGGCATTTTTTCCATTCCACTCAGGCGGGGCCGAATGAAGAAAACAAGTTCATACTGAGCTCTTTCCTAAGAGAGAATCACCTGAAGGACGTGGATTAATAGGATGTTTTGAAACTGCTCTCAGTGTATTGGGTGAAAGGTGATCTGATCGCTGCGTTTTAAGCGTCTCCTTTCAGGTAGAGGACGAGCGGACACGGTGGACGGAGGGGTTATCTCCGTGCCATTACTGAATCAGATGTTTTTCTGCAGTCGGTCAATGAAATTGGCTACAAATATAATGCCGTTCAACTGCAAAATCACCAAATCTTACCAACAATTTTTGTCTAGTTTCTAGTTGTAAGACATAGGAGCTTGCATTGCATAATTAATTTCTGAATAAAGATTAAAATGCACTAGTTGCACTGGCAGATATTCCCCATATTATAAGTTAAATAACCTAGTACTTGTAATCTATATTTAATAATTACTGACTCAAAATAAGATCTTATAACTTGCTGAAAAGTTAGTTGTAATTCAAAATGGCATGGTGGTATTAAAACCCATAAAAAACAACATCCTCACGAGGACAAGATTAAAAACTAAAAATAGAATAAAGTAAAATGATATTTAAATATGCTAACTTGAATTTTGGAAGCTTGTGACAACAGGAACCAACAAACCTGTTGCGGATAAAATATCTGCGTCCAGATGGAAAAACAAACATTATAAGATTAATCATTCACGATAGTTTTAGTTTATTATAAATACCTTCTTAAAGCTGTTTGAAACTCAGTCTTCTGAGGTGTCTCCTATACTTTTTCTGGTAGAGTGAACATAGCTCCACATAAGGCCGACTTCTTTAAACTCCACCTTTAATTGCATTTCTAGTTTGATAATCATTAGCTCTGCTGGTACAACTCTTTAAACCTTTTTAGCTGCTGGGAAACTACAAAGATTTATCCCCTTTTAAAAGCAGCAGAATGTAGGTCAGACTTGTAAATGAGCAATGAGAAACCTAAACAGACTCATGACTGTGGATGTGGGCCTTTGTAAGAGCCAGGTGTGAGGGAGCATGTAGGTGATACCGGGGTCTTCTCTCGGCTTTGGTTTTCAGCTGCAGAGGCTCCATTGTGTGCTACGTGACACTACCGCCAGCACCACTGACAGCCATTTGCATTAATGGGCTGACTGACCCTCCCCCAAACTCCCTCGCTCTCACACACACACACACACACACACACACGCACACACACACACACACACACACACACACATTTTGTTACCTACTGCTGCTGCCTTTGAGGCCGTAAAGGCTGCTCTTTGGTTACTGATTGTTTGCAGAATAAGGCCTGTTTATAATTTATCTGCAGACGTTCAGTCGCTGACCTACATACGCTCCCAAACTATCAGACAACAGACACCAAATGATTATTTATCAGAAGTTGTGAAATCTGAAGTCTGGCTGGATTAACTTTGCTCTGTCATCATAACACATATCTGCTGTTGGTGGTAATTTTGAGTTGATCTATTTAACTTCTCACCAGATCATATGATTTAGAGTCTTTATCTTTGTTTTTGTGAAGTAAAGGTTAAAAGTGCAGAGCTGTTTTTTTTTTCTTTTCATTCTGATCAAGGTGTGTGGACCGTGCGTTACCAGTCGGCCCAGTTTCTTGTCATTTATCTAGTTTCTTATTGTATATCTGACAAGTAGAGCTTAAATCCCCCCGTCTCAGCTCACTTACTACAGAGACATGGAAAACCTACAGCAGCCACGCCCGCGTCCGCCTGATAAAACTGGTGTTGGTGGGTGGTAACTGTGGTGGTACTGGTGGGGTTGTAATGTACACAGGGATTATATACCTGGGACTAAGAGAGGGCCGGAGACAAAGAGAGCGAAGCTGATAGGAGACGGAGGACAAATGGAGACACAGCAAGGAGTGAAAAATGAAAGCAGATACAGATGGACAGATACATGCTGTGTATGTGGGAAGCTAACAATGCTATACAGCGAGGGGTGTGGTGTGATCGTGATAGCAGCCCTGCCAGTTTGACAGAATCCCGACTGGCTGCTTTACGCTCCTGTTCAGTCAGTGTCACATCGGGTTCATCTAGTTTACTCCACAACGATCTCGAAATCTGAAGCTTCTCGACGGCTTTTATAGGAAACCTGTCTAGCAAAATTCTAACCTTTATGCTTTTATGTAGGTCTCAAAAACACCCAGATGTTTTCTTTTTGTTTTGTTTTGGAAATAACTTAACATATTTTGGTGTCTGGAAAACGAGCCGTTTCAAAAATGTTCAGTCACATTCGATGGGCACTGTGTTGTTACAGAGCAACCTCAGCCTAAGCCGAGCTCAACCTGTTACCTAGCAACTCAAACTGAGTTCCGGCACATTTGGTTAGCTGGTTTTACGCTGTACAATGGCTGCTGGAAAACACAAGTGTTTTGTTGTTGATTTACCATCCAGAAACCACTAGCTGCATTCTTGTTGAATGTGCAGGAGGCTCCGCTTCTGCTTTTCAAAGATGTAGGATACAAAACTAACGCTGTACAATGGCAGCTGGAAAAGACAAGTGTTTTGTTGTTGGCTTACGATACATAAATTACTTGCTGCATTGTTGTCAGTTATGCAAGAGGCTCAACTAATGCTTTTCAAAGATGTACAGTTGTATAATTCCGAATCTGTTTGCAGCTTTTTCACATGCAAGTGTAAAAGCTGATTTGGAGGGGCGTGGCCAACAGCAGCTTATTTGCATCTAAAGTGTCTGCCCTAAAACAGATCATTGTCCAAAAAATGTGATCAACATGTTTTTAATCGCTCATAGATCTAATCCCAAACTGTTAAAGGAACATTACAGGCCACCTCTAATGGGACTTGTGCAGCTGTCGGCACTCCTCTCTTTATTACATTTAAAAAGACTTCTTGATTTATATCTTCTAATAATAATACTTCCTCATACCTGTTGCTGAGCGCAGCCTTGCATCCCTTCATAGTTCTGCTTTGACTTATTTTAAGAATATGAACTCAGTCGCCCTCTCTCCCATGATAGATTTGTATCGTGAGCGAGTCCGGTGCCTCTGGAGGTTATTTTTACAGGCATTGATATGGGCGGCCCGAGTTGTTTAGATTATCTTGATCTGATTAAAACAACACGTCCCATGAATTCAGTTATTACTCTGCGGAAATGTTAAAAAAAGAAGTGTTTCTTTGTTTCATAAAATTACCAGCAGAACAGTTACTGGCTCCCAATAGGCGTTACATCAGGGGACGGTGATGACAGCTTTCTAAAGGACGATTTTAGAGTCTTTATCTAAAAGTCTTTATCTAAAAGTCACAGTGACGACCAATTTTCAGATTGTTCTTGCATCTAAAACAGGTTCCTGGAGGTTTTAGAGGAGGAATAATCACATGGCATCACAAATCCGCTGCTGAACTTGCAAAATATTTATCAAGTGAAGTTTGGAAGTTTGGAAACTCCAGAAAACTGACCGTTCAGACTGCAGAAACTTTGAAAACTCTTGGATACATTTCCAAATTAGTACCACATTTGGAAGAAACACAAGTTGCATACTTTTGATGGGAGGAAAAGATCAGAATCAGGTCATTCAGACTGCTGTGAAAGTGGAAAGACATGGATAAATTCAACATATTTTTACTCAAGTGAAGGTAAAAATTACTCAAGAAGTCACTCAAGGAAGAGTAAAAAAGTATGTCAAAAAGTCAGTTACTGAGCAACTAATCAAAACTTCACTCTTTAATATTTAAAAATTACATCATCAGACAGACCAAAATATAAAGTTATGTGCAAATTTTGGTATTAAAAGATCAAAATTAGAACAACCAATATAAATAGCATAATTATGAAATGAAATCAGACAAAAGAGACATTTTTATAAATCAATTTCTTTCAATATATGCAACGTTAACAAACTGCAGGTGTGTGTCTGCCCGGTGTAATTTTGGTTAAAACATGTTTGTTCTTCATTCAGTGAAGTAAAAGTGTTGATACTTCAAAATAAAATTACTCGAGCTGAAGTAAAAAGTGCAGCATAGTAAAAAAAAAAAATACTCCTAAAAGTAAAACTTCTCCAAAAAGTCGCTCATGTAATGTAATTAGTGACAACACAACTCTGCAACTGTGCTAACACACAATTATGCCTAAGAAAAACTCACCAAATATCCTAACAGTGATGTTTTTGGGCTGTGAGAGGAAGTCAAATTAAACTTCATGCAGAAAGAACCAGGCTGGGATTCAAACCCAAAACCTTCTTGCTGCAAGGCAACAGTGCAGCCAACTGCACCACTGTGCAAACTCTATATTTGTGATTCTTTACTGGAATAAAGGCTATAGCGGTTTTCGTCTGGTATTACACCCAGACATGCTGCTTTTCAGTTCTCCAGCAGTGATTTATGGGGATATTTTTAATTTTATTTTGACATCTTCCTCTCTGCGTGGCAGCAAGACGAACCTGGACCGTCATTCAGTTTATTGGCAAGTAAATAAAATAAATAGCCGTCTGTTTCATGTCATATTTATAACTCAATGAAGAAAAATGTAATGGATCACTAATTTGGATCACTCATAGCAACATTTAAAATCATCCTTTGTTAGATTTGGCTCCACACTTGATTAAAATAAATTACATCTTATTTAATAGCATGGGATTTTCTTCGCCGCTGAATCATTGGCCCATAATTAAAGTTTTAACTCTTCCACGCTGTAAAAACGATGGCGCTATAAAAACGATGGCGCTATAAAAGATAATTTATTTCCTCATCTTCGCTACACGAGCCAACATTTTCTTTCTTTGCACTGAGTTGTTCATTTATTTGGTCTTTCTGCGAAGCATGGAGTTTATTCCTACAGTCATATGATATGCGTACCTCATCCCATCTTGTAATTATAATATTTTTAGACAATTACGTGACGCTGCTAACCTCAACAACACAATAGTACCGCAGATTGGGTCATAATAATTACTGTTTTTCCTCAACAACTCCTATTTTTTTCTCATAAAAATAACACCAATTTAAAACTTCTACACTGCGAAAACACAAAAATTTTCCCACGTATTTTTGGTTTAGTTTCTAGTGCAAATATACTAATTCACTTGAAATGATAAAACTAACTTACAAGTAATTTTTTTAAAAGTTGACAACTCCTTAATATTAATCAAAAATACCAGTTGCAAAAATGTCTCATTATAAATAAGGTACTCTGCCAGTGGGACTAGCACTTTTTCATCAATATTAAGAAATTGTTGATTTAAAACAAGCTCCTATATTGCTGAAAAGCTACTTGTAAGTTAGTTGGTCTTATTCCAAGGGTCTTCTAGAAACTAGACCAAATATACTTCATAAGATTTTGTGTTTTTGCAGCGTAGGTAAAGTGTGTCACCTCTGAGACGCACTTTCAATTTGAAATGTTGGAAAAATGTCAATGAGCCAAATGTGGAGGAAGTAACTGCAGGCATTCAGATGAAGGAGGGTGCTGTGCCTGAGCCTGTTAACCCTGAATGAGACCTGAAACCGGATATGCTTGAGTAAGAATGGCGTCAACACAGTTCACACTTTACAAAATGAAGCAGCCTTGTTGAGTGGACGAGGAAACGCCGACGCTAATCAACACACTGCCGTTCAGCTATGCGCTTCTCATGTCTTCCCAAATAGCTGCGAACGACAACCGTCACATGGGAATCACACCTTTTACTGTTAACAATAACCGGATTGTTTTTAGGCATTATGGTCTCTGGGATATTATAGCTGTTTGTATTTCTTATCCTCTTGTCACTACGTCCCGTGGATTAGAGGGAGTGGGCTGCAGCAACACCACAAGGCAAATATTTATTGGTGAGAGAGAGAGAGAGACTGAAAAAGGGACAGGGAGCAAATAAAGTAACATGAGGGGGATGGGAACTGGGTAAGGGGTAATTTCTAAGATTTATGGTGCAGCACTTCACGAAATGCATGCATCCTGTAATTAAACCCCCCCCTCTGCAGGCTTGTACATTAGGTGGCATCCCCCCACCGCAGCATCCACCTCGGCCTCACAGCCCCCACTCCTCCCAGTCTTGACCACCAGCTAATAAGATCCTACACCAGCCTGGCGTCACTAATGAGGGCTGAACGGGACGAGCTCAGCGGTGACAAACCACCGCTGTCGCCATCGTATCACAACCGTTTCATTTTCATTTTCTCCGAGACGGCCTTTCAAGAAAATGATCGTTTTTCCCCCCTCCACTAATTACATTTACACAGAGAATTGTAACTATTGTTGCATGAGGGAAATTAAATAATTGAATATAGTTCTGAACTTAACTGAGCTTAATGAGATTTTTTTGCGTTTCGTCACTGGAGATGCTCTAATCTGATATTAATATCTGAAATTGAACAAAAAAAAAATCTAGATCCGGCATCAGTGGTAATGTGACTCGATCCATAAGAGCAGATCTATTCAGTCTACTTCTATGCTTTGAGGTCTGAGAAACGTTATGGTTCATTTTTTATTTTACATTATATTTACAAGTCTGAATCACACTTTCTGAACCATTTATAAGATTTATTGCAGTTTATTTTACATGTCAACTTATTGTTTTCGTTTCAGTTTCTTTGCTGTTAATTTTTTGTTGCCTATTATAATCCTAGTTGCATCGACAGAACTATTTAAAGTTTTGTTTTTTTCATGTTTGACCAAGCTTATGATGCTAAGAGTTAAGACATAAATTTATAACTCAGTACTTTTATGTCTGCCTTAAAAAAGAGAAATGTTTTTCGATATTAAAGCTCAGATGTATCGGTATCGTAACATGGATCGGTGCGTCACTATTCATCGCTCCAACATACAGTTTTTAAATTATTTACCTTTAATTGAACTGAAAAAGTTGATAAATCTGATTTTTCCAGGTCTCTGTCGAATATAATCTATTTTATGCATGCTTAGTTCTTTTTTTTTATTCAGCTAAAATCATTTTAGAGCTATTGTAGCGTCATGCACAACAGAAGGCTTCTGTCCTTTTCGTCTGTTTGTGTCGGCGCCGAGCTGAGGTGAGTGATTTCCTGAAGTGATATCAAACGCTCTTGGTTGGAAAGTGCATCATGAGGCTTTGCTGCAGGCTGTGGGTTGTGCTGATGCCTGTCTAGTAATAATACGCTCGGGTTTTATTTTCTGTGGTTTTGTTTGACAGTGCTTGGTAGCACATTGTGTTTCGCAGCCGGTTACTTCCAATACAACATTATGAAACTCTGTGACCTTGCTCAGACACTCGTGTGATCTTGTTGGTACTAAACATTCGGCGCAGACTCGTCGCTGCAAACCTTTGCTGAAGTGTGAAGAGAGTCACGCTTTCACAGAACCTAAATGTTTGCATTGACTGTGTGCATGTGGCATAAATAGAAAACGCTCTAAGAAGATATTTTGTTATCAATGCAAGCGGAAAAAAACAACCACGGGCTGAATGGCCCCACTGTACTCCCCCCAGTGTGGGCGCCTCACTTTTACTGCTCACTTTCGCTGAACTTTCCGGAGCCCTGAGCCCTGCCAGCAGCTGGACCCACATCAGGATTTCATCAAGCCACACTGGTCCGCAGCGCTTCTTTACTTTCCATCTGGGACGCCCCCCTTGTCTTCCTCATTTTTTTAAAATTAATTTTCTTCTCGACTTATCTTTTTTTTCTTTTTAACCTCACAATATATGCGTTTACTTTCATGATTAAAGTTGAAAAACATTTTTAAAAGCGTAAAAGAAGTCGCCGATGGGTGATGAGTCTGGATGGTTGAACTCGAGCATAACACAACCACAGAACCAACCAAAGTAGAGACAGCAAAGCTTAAATATGAGATCATAAAGTAAATATTTAAATGGCAGATAAACCAACGAGGAGGAGAGAGTCAGAACAAATGTTGTCAGTCTGAAGTACCTCAGAGACTTAAAAAACCGGCCCCAAACAAAGAGATTTAAAAGCTCTCTATTCTGAATCATCACAGTGCAATGTTATATCACACATAAACAGTTGTGATATTAAATAAAGACTGGTGCTCTAAATTAAAAGTTGCGAATTATGTCTGCATTTTAGGCACCTTGGTATTTGTGCTCCAGTTCTGATCAGCATTGTGATGGTTAACCCAATCAACTTTTTATGTTTTTACACAAGAACTCCAGCGTTTGCTGGTTTTGGTCTGAATTTGTTAGCCCCAATAATAACGATTAAAGAATAAATTAGGACAAAACCATGACTTTTAAATTAAAATTGACTTGCAAAAATGTTAGATGCATCACAAAGTGATCATCTTTTCCAAACTTCCTGGTTTTCTTAACTGGAAACCTTTGACTTATACTCTAAAGTACACCTTGGTGCTTTTAATTGGTGTATTAAAACTTGGTTAAAAACGAGAAACGTTTTCAAATGAAGATCCCGTTTTAATTGTTTTTTGAAGTTTTGGATCTATGATCCCATTCCTAGAAAAGAAAAACTGATTTGTTTATTTGTTTAATTTAAATATTTCATGGTTAGTTTACTTTTGAGTAAGAAAAATGCAACATTTTAGTTAATTTTAATTTTAAAAATGATATTTTTTGGCCAGTGAGTATTTTTGAGCTGACAATTTAGCACCACAAAAAGTTTGTACACCTCTGATCTAGAGTTAAAGTTAGTAGCAGGCCAACAGACGGAGTCACTATGGTGCCATCTTCCATATGATTTAGTGGTTGTGGCTTTAATTTGTGTTTTTGTTTTAATATAACTTAAAGTTATGTTCCTGATGGTTGTAGGAAAAGAGCTGCCATCTTTAATTGGATGTTTTATGACATCTAACATAAAAAAATAAAACTTTTCCCTTCATTTTTCTCTCCTTTTTGTTTCCACAGCTCTACGAACTCGACGGGGACCCAAAAAGAAAAGAGTTTCTCGACGACCTCTTCAGTTTCATGCAGAAGCGAGGTGAGTGTCCGTGTCTCTGCTCTGCGTATCCATTACAACCATTACATTTCTTCATCAAATCTCCCGGCTTTATTACTAGCCGGTGCCACAGGCAGCTTCTAATTATTTTATAGAGAGGACGACGATCACCCTCCCCCATCTTCTCGGCTTTCACTGTTCTGGGTGGGGTCGTGATTCATTTCAGAGATAATTGCTTCACGGTCACACTGCAGTCTGTAACCGTATAAAAGCCTGGGGATGAATTAGCCGTTTTATCCAGTCCTGAGCACTTCTCCAACACTTTGCACTTCAGTTCTCCCTGTTTGGACACTTCGTTCATCGTTTGTGAGCAGCTAAAAGCTGCAGCCGTTTGACTTTGCTCTGCAGAGCCGCTGCTGGAGTCACAGGTGGGCTCAGGGCGTGTTATCACATCGGGGCGGGGGGAGAAATGGCTGACATGGGAGACAACAGACATGTGGTCACAACTGAACAACCAGAACAAGCTATTTACAGTGTCACCCACAGCCTGTGGGTGGGTCTGCCAAGTCCCCTCTTGGGATCTGTGAGCGCCATCTGTAGGCCACTCTGATAACTGAGGCATTACTTCTCATATTCAAGTTAACTTGTGTTGCAAAGATGACTGTTTTATATTTTCACCTGTTTGTTTTTAGTTCTGGTTATGACTTGAGATAATATAAACAAACACAGGTGACTGGTTAAGTTTGTCTGTGCAGCATATTTCAGCAACAAAGCAGCTCAAAGTGCTTCACACGATGAAAACGCAACACAAAACTTCGCATTGCTGTGGAATAATTAATCCAGACTCAAACAAACGAGGTTCCAGTTACTATTAATCAAAGGAAGAGCTAAACAAATTCGATTTTAGGTTGGATTTAAAGGCAGTGTTTCAGCTGTTTTGTAGTTTTATGGAAATTTGTTCCAGATTTGTGGTGCATAGAAGCTGAATGCTGCTTCTCCATGTTTGGTTCTGGTTCTGGGGATTCAGACCAAAACCAGAAGACCTGAGAGGTCTGGACACAACAACAATAAGAGATATTTAATGTATTTTAGTGCTAAGATGTTCAGTGATTTATAAACTAATAGTATTTGAGAGTCTAAGGTAAAGACTTTTATTTAAATGTTCTGTTTTGCTCTATTAGTGCATCTTACCTTTGCCCACAAACACTAATCCAGTTCAACGCTCAGTGGAAACGAGGCGTTTGAAAATATTAGCTTCATTTCAATAAATGGTTCTTGTCATCGTTTTGCAACAAATGGTTATTGTTTTGACCCGATTCATATAAAAATACTTTCTTCCTGGGCTACAACTAATAATTAGTTTAGTAATTGTTTATTCTGTTTATTATTTTGATGATTAATCAGATATAAAATTACATATTCTGCACATTTTTCATTTAAGCCTTTCTTGTGCAATATTAGAAATAGTCTAATTGAAAATGCAAATAAACATATAATTTATTTCCTTTATACAGAAGAAAATAAATATTTTATTGCTTAAAATGTAGGACTATGGTTTTCCTTTTGTGAACATTTGATCATTTTTTGCAAAGATATTGGAGCTAAATCTTTGGCTAAAAGAGCTTTTATAACATCAACATGTGAGAAAGCTCAACACTTTCTGCTTCATTTAACATCAATACACGTAGAGCTGATCCTATTCTCTCTTTTCTGGATTATCCGATGAATAATTGCTGTTGTAAATTTTAAAAAAGTTGCTTTATTTTACATAATTTTGTTAGTTTTTTTTTTACAGAATTTGAACCACGTGAAGCTAAAACTTTGCCACTTGAGGAATTTTTAACACTTTTACAGACATCACAAATCCAAATGTACATATTATCTGCACAGTTTTTGCTTAATTACTGAAAATGTTGTTCTTTCAAGAAAGAGACTTTTTGAGTCTCTACACTCCGGTTAGCGATTAATCGATTACTACATTAGTTGTCGATTATTTTAATAAACAAATAATCGTGATTAATCCTTTCAGCCCTACTTTTTTCCCGAGGTTTAGAAGCAAACTACAGGCATCTCCAACGTGCAACTCAAATATAATTCACACAACATTAAATGGCTGTGCAACCTTGTAACCTGTTGATGTTTCTCCTGTGTGTGTGTGAACCAGGAACCCCTGTGAACCGTATTCCCATCATGGCCAAGCAGGTCCTGGACCTCTACATGCTCTACAAGCTGGTGACAGAGAAAGGCGGCTTGGTGGAGGTCATCAACAAGAAACTGTGGAGGGAGATTACCAAGGGACTTAACCTGCCTACCTCAATCACCAGTGCAGCCTTCACCCTCCGCACACAGTCAGTGCACGTTTCTGTTTCCTCTCACAGTTACCCGCCTGTGCTGTTGTTGTGTTTGGCATATTTGGATTCACCCTTCCAGTGGTGACAGACGCAGCTAAGTCAGCTTTTCTCATGACTAAACAGTGCCTTAACTGTCGCAGCTTTAATCCCTTAATCCCTGCTCTGGTCGGTGCTTCACAGCGTCGGAGATGGCACAGATCAAATGTCAACAGCCGCTTTGTTTTTCAAATTAACTCCTGTGTGTTGAAGTAATTTCCTGTAGTTGGTAGTTGGAGCTCCTCGCTCCCAGCTAGCAAAAGATCATCCTGATCTGCTCTCCCAGGAAGGAGGCTCGTGTTGTATTTACGTTTTTTATTCCTCCTGATCTTGATTTTAGCTCAACCTGAAATTTTAATGTGCTTCATTGGGATTTTAAGTGGTAGAACAACACAAACTGGAGCATAGTGTTGAATTGGAAGGGAAATAATGCATGTTTTTTCATTTTGATTTATAGCTAAAAGTCAGAAAAATGAGGCATTAATTTACATTCTGTTGATTAACATGAAAGACAATTTTAGTTTAGACTTCGTCATTCATTTTATTGATGGTTTCAGTTTTTTATTTTCATCTTATTTTTTGTTTTGGGATTTTTTTGGGGGGGGGGAAAATTAATGGAATGGTCAGTACAAAATTAAAATTTATTAGTTTTTCAGAGGACAAACTTGCATTGTTATGCCATTATCCTTTTATTAATTGAAAATTGTATCAAAACAACAATATTATCGTTTATCTCAATAATTTCTGGGACAATTTGTCATCTAGCAAAATTTGTTATTGTGGCAAGAATAGTTATAAGGTAATTCAAAAAAATAAATAGTGACTTTAGAGGGAAAAATATAATAAGCCAATTAAAAGCTCATGGAATTAGTTGCTGAGATAAAAACTCGTTGAATTAAAAAAATAGGGACAATTATTCTGCTTTTTTAACATCTGGACCTTCTTAGATCTGGTGTAGATCTAAGAATATTTGAAAAATATTTTAAAAAAATCAACAACCTGAGCTTCATTCCACTATTTTATGTTGCTCTTTGATACAAAATTCCCCAAAAGGTACATTGAATTTTGAAGTAAAGCATCACTTAATGTTCATAAAAGAATCATTTACATCCATTAATTCCAGATACATGAAGTACCTGTACCCATATGAATGTGATAAGAGAGGTCTGAGCAACCCCAACGAGCTGCAGGCGGCCATCGACAGCAATCGGCGGGAAGGACGACGGCAGAGCTTCGGCAGCTCGCTCTTCACCTACTCCCCCAACGGGACGCCAACCATGCTGTCCTCGCCTAAAGTCTCTACGCCGAACGTGGGCTTGACGGTGGGAACCAACGGCGCCTCGCTCGCCCCCATGCAGAAGATTAAGAAAGGTGGGAACTGTTGGTTGTAGGAGGTGAAACTTAAATGGCTTGTTTTTATAATCCTTGCAAATGCTTGAATTTAAAGTAAGTGTTTTCAAGGTTTGCAAGGTTAAAATCCTTGGAAGTGTTTGATTTTTGTAAGAAAGTGCAATTCAACGTTTGATTAAAAGTCTAAATTTGGAAAGCATTTTTTACCTAATAAAAATCCTTTTTTTCTCACTGACTGAAGTTAAATCAGACTAACCTTTTTTTTATTTCATGTCATTTAGATTCAACAAAATTATTTCTTTTTTCTAAATGCCAAAAAATTTAGCAATAAAATCTTTACATGTTTTTCTCTAACATCATATATTTAATTTGAGCAAGAAAGCCATTTACACACAATATGTTTGAATTAATTTAATGTTTCAATGTAATAAATATGTTATTCTTAATGACTCAATGTCTTATTTATCTGTTTAATTGAAGTACAGGTTTAAACCGTTAATGATTTTTTTTTTGTTTGTTTTTTTTGTTAAATTAGTGTTTTATTTTTGGACCAGTCAGTTGGATCATTATTATTATTATTATTATTCCAGCTGCAGAATGTAAGGGTAGCACTGTACCTTAATATCCTTCTACTCAATTAAAAGTAAAAATGTATTTGGTAAAAAAAAATTAAAAAAAAGAAAAAAGTCCACTTGAGTGATGAGTAACTAATCAAAACATCAACATTTAATATTTAAAAATTTTACCATCAGATGGACCGAAATATAGTTATGTGGAAATGTTTATATTTTAAAGACTAAATGAAATGAAAATGATTTATATAAACTGCATAATCACAAAGTAAAATCAGAATTTTTTAAATATAAAAAATGTTAGCAAAAACTGCAAGTGTGTGTCTGTGTCTGGTGAATTTTTGGTTGAAACAATCTTGTTCATTTGGTGAAGTTATTCTCAGTAGGTAGAGTACAAACATTTTACTCAAGTAAAAGTAGCAATACTTCATAATAAATAATAATAAATTCTTTAGTTCTTCTTTTTCAGTGACCCGTTTTTAAGCCACTTATTCGTATTATTTTTAGCCACGATCGTTTGGTAGGCTAGCTGTAGCATCGCACTTTGAGCTGACGTCACGGCAAACAAACGGTCGTTTGCATGCAGTACCTTGTGGACCAGTAGGGGGAGCCTGCGGACTCGCAGCTTGATAAAGATTGATTTCAATGTATTTGATTTTATCTGACGCTGATTTTCTCCTTGTCGGACTAGAAGAGGAGGGAAGCCAGCCGCTGCCGGGGGTCGGCATTCCTCGTCTGCCGGTGGGTCCCATGCCCGGCCACTCGGTGGCCGCCGTGCAGGCGGCGGCGGCGGCCCAGGCGGCCATGGCGGCTCAGGTGGCGGCTTTGGAGCAGCTGAGGGACAAACTGGAGGCGGGTGAGCCTCCGGAGAAGAAGATGGCTCTGCCTGCGGAGGAGCACCACCGGCTGCTGCAGAGAGCTCTGCAGCACAACCTGCTGGCCATGACTGCTCAGATACCCATGAACATCCGCATCAACAATCAAGGTACCGAACCTTCTGCAGCGTTTCCTCACAAGCACAAATGTTGTTGTTGTTGTTTTAAATTATGTAAACGTATGCTACCAAAATAATTTACTAAATGGCGGAATAATAGTGGGAGAAATATTTGTTTTTATCAGTTTCTGGAAATTCTGATGTTTACACAAACTCATAACAAACACACTACTACAGTTTATTAAACAATATGTATAAACATCTTTGTTGATATTGTTATATTCTGCTTGCTTACATTTTTAGTAAAATATAGGCACAACAAGCATTTTACAAAATTAACATTTTGCATGTTTTTGTACTTCAATTTGGATCTCAACTGCTTCTAAAAACAGCCAAAAAAAACATCCAGGAGTTTTCTGGTAATATTATAATGTTTAAAAATAAACCGTTTCAAAAACCTCTCGAAGGGTTAGGTCATATTAAACGGGCTCTGCGCTGTTACCTAGCAACCCCAGCCAAGCTCCAGCTTGTTTGGTCAGCTGGTTTTATTGTTGTATACACTGTACAATGGCTGCTGGAAAAGACGAGTGTTTTGTTGTTGACTTGCCATCCAGAAACCACTTGTTGCGTTCTTGTTGATTGTGCAGGAGGCTCTACTAATGTTTTTCAAAGATGTATAGCTGTATAATTGCCCATACGTTTCCAGCCATTTTCATGTGTGAATGTGAACGTTGAGTTGGGGGCATGGCCAGCAGCAGCTAATTTGGATTTAAAGTGACAATACGCCCTAAAGCAGATCATTCTGAAAATTCAAAATAAACAGAACTGAGCAGAAAATCTGATTATTTGAATCATTTTGTGCAAATAAAATGTAATGAGCATGTTTTGCATCGCTTATAGACTATCCTAACCTGTTGAAGGAAGCCTAACAGGTCACATTTAAGACAATATTGTAAAAAAAAAAATTAAAAATCTGTATAATATGTAATCTTTGATTGTCAGAATAATGGATAGGTTGACATTAGTCATTAGTTGCAGCCCTACTTAAAATGACCTTAATGACTTAAATGGTCATCTTGGACAGGTTTTATGTCAAGCATAGATGTAGACACACATCAGGTTGCCGTTTAGTTTTTACTGAAGCACACCCTTGGCATTTTTTTCCTCCCTTTCATTGTGCATAATTTCTAGATTTCACCCATCTTCCCCTTTGTGCTTCAGTTGCCATCTCAATACATTCTTGTCACCACAAACCACAGCAGTAAGGAAAGCGCTAACAGCAGGCCTATATGTTGACCTGTTTAGCTTTTAGGAGCGGCACGCGTGCATACATGCCTTACATGTGTGTGTTTGTCTTTGTTATGTGCAAGCGGCATCTTTGATCTTATAGCAAAGGTTCGTCTCGGTTTCTGACTATCTGATGGAACACGCAAACCGTTTCTCAGTAAGCGATAAAACTTCACAGAAATGTTCTTATAGAGGTGATTTAAAAACAGAAGAAAAAAAAGACAAATTACACAAAATGTGTGTGTTTGCAAAGATAAATACTTGTGCACTCCACTCTATCTCTGCCTTTTGGGTGAGATTTTTAACACTGTTTGGGCAAAAGATTATTATAAAAAAATAAGCTATTGTCTTCCTGGCAGATGGCAGGCAAGAGTCGGCTCTGAACCTCACCACAAACGGCACAAACAGCATCAGCATGTCAGTGGAGCTCAATGGAGTGGTATACACTGGTGAGTACCTCTGTGATTTCGTACAGGAAGTACAGCGCATCACTTCCTTCCTCTGTCATTACCCCCCCTCTTAATTTGATATTCACTTGGGAGAAAATGTATATGTTGTCTTCTCTTTGCAAGCCTTTACCTTCCATGTATTCAGATTGATGGATGTTAAGAGACTCAATCCGGTTTTGATTTCGAGAACTGGCATCAAAATAGTTCATTTTTCCAGATCTCATTGGTATAAAACACGTTTATTTTTGGAAACCTCTGCTAATGTGGCAGATAAATCTCTTTGAAGGAACATTTTTAAATTGTTATCCAGTAAAACCCGAGGATCTCTTATTTATTTTTATTTATTTTTTTTTTGTTTGGCTTATCTCAAGTTCAATTAATGGAGAAACTTTATTTCTTCAAAAATCAGACAGAATATTTGTTTCATTATTTAGAAACAGAATGCCTCCTTTTCTTCCTGCATTCCACTTTGCAGACAAGACATCAGGCGGCCACTCCTCTTTCCTCTTTTCTTTGCATGAAGTTAAGGTCTAGTACTCTTGATGCAAATGTGTACCATCAAGCAAATACTCCCAACTGATTAAACAAAGATGTAACCTAAACCTTTAAGATGAGATCGAGCAACTTGCTGCTTTTATTTATCACAATATTAGAAATATTTTACCAAATTGCTGTCAAGACAAAATATCTACATGTGTTTGTTTAAGGCCAGCTGCCTTAGTTTTGTATGTTTTATAAATAACTAATTAAGTAAAGACTGCATATCTCTGGAGATATAATACTACAAACTAAAATCAGCATCAATTTATGTGCCTCAGAACTGAAGAAAACTATCAAAACTGCTAATATAATATTAGTAAGAACATTGAAAATATTGTTTAAAGTTGAGATGAACTGATCTGAATTTGTGATTTAAGTCTCTAAACACAGAGTCCCAATATGATTTCAAACAATCCTTAACAACTTTAGAAATACAAAGAAATTGTTTATGGAGTTAAAATAATGCTCTATAAGTAAATAATCTTTCCTACCTATATTTTCAGTGCATGTTGTTAACTTCCCTCAAATACATCTAGTGTGATCTTATGGATTTACATCTTTAAAAGCATATAAAGTTTTATAAGGTGCAAATGAGGCTCCTGGTTTCCTGTTTTTAGTGAAATATTACTATTTCTTGAATTTGGATTTAAATTGATGTGCTGTGGATTTTAACAGTGATTTATGGTTTTCCTTTTGCCCCTTTTCCTGTCTAGGTGTCCTTTTCGCTCAGGCAGCAGCAGGGTCAGCTTCGTCCGGTGTGTCTGTGTCGTCCCTCTCCAACAAGCCTGTCAGCAGTCGTATTACTCCACAGCAGCAGCAGCAAAACACACCTACCTCAGCCTCCAGCAACCCGCTGTCTTAACAAACTTCCCCCCATTTTTTTTTTATTATCACCACGCTAAGAAAAGCCAAAAAGCAACCTAATTTTCTACGTCATCTATGCCAAAAAGAAAAGAAGAGAAGAACCATCATCAGTACAGAAAGACAAACTGAAACTCTGCTCACTTGAAGTACACTATCTCAGGTTTTCTCTCACAAACTCACCTCTTTTGTTCTTCATCGCCAAAAGGATTTTGAAAAGAAATAATCCCAACTGAGAGCCAGTATATGCTAAAACTTGTGCACAACCTGTGAATTATTTATTTCTGCATAAATGTACAGATTATTGGAGAACAACAGAGAAGATAATAACTAGGAAGGCTAACGCATTGTTTACACACACAAACACAGCTACTGACTGACAATGATATTATATCTTCTAGAGGAGAGATTTTTTTATTATTTTAACTTTTCATTGTCATTATTATCATTATTGTTATTCTCTTTATTGTGTTTTGTTGTTTAAACCTTTAATAATCTTCTCATTGCAGGAAAAGTAATCTATATATTAAGAATTCTATGAAAAAAGAAGTATGAAAATCCTCTATTTTTAATCAGAAAAGCTTTAAAAGGTATGTTTTTTTTTCTCTTCAGGGCATAAAGCATTGTGTGGCTGTGACCTCATGTTGTTGTAAAACCAGATAACCTTATAAACGTGGGCAGCCCTGTGGGAGAACAAGTGCAGGTTTGGTCCTGATCTCAGTCTTAAGTGAAGCAGAAGAACCTGCAGGGATCTTCTGCTCCCCTGCAGGACTGTCAGTGTATTATCGCTCTTATCCGGACTCCGGCTGGCATGCTTTCTGCACGTCTGTCTGTCTGTCTGCGCGCTCGTTCTCCCAGAGGCGGCTGCGGCTCGTCCTGTATGTTTTCACCTGGCCAGTCTCAGACGTGTGTTCGAACGGCTCTCTGGAGCAGAACGGCACTCGATTTAAGGTTCGTCGTTAGCTAAAATATCACGTTATGATTTTTCTCAGGTGTCTCTTAGCTTTGTGTGATTTATTACACTGGACAGAGCAATGCTTTCTACATTTTACCCTCTTGCCTCTTCAGGTCAGTGTCATGCTTCAGCCCCTTCAATCAGAATCGAAGCAGTTTTCTGATCCGAGAGTCGACTCAATCCTTTTGCTTTCTTTGAAACTCACACGGACAATCATGTGGGCCTCAGGAGAAACCTGACAGGCATCTTCAGCTCTTTGTAATCTTGATTCTTCTGTTTTTCATTTTTCCCGTTCGGCCTTGTTTTCCGCATGTCTTTGTGCTTCTTCTGATCCAAGTGCTTCTTATCCTGCGCTGTGACATGGATGCCGCCTTCTCCGTCGACGTTACAGCAGTGAATGTTTTGTGATCCTCAAACTGTGCAGCCGCTGCGGTTCGATCTGGACCTTTCTGCGCGTTTGCTGTGTCTTATCATCGGTGACGAACCCGGTCGGCTTTATGACAGAAGAGGCACGCCGTAGCAGCCAGCAGAGTCTCCGCGTCTTGAAATAGTTCAATCGTTTAGCTTTTTGAACTTGAACCTGCGTTTCCTCTCTGGACTGTTGGAGATCGTTACTCAGCCCTAAATCAGGCTTTGTGCGCTGGTTCTGTTCGGAGGCCTTAACGCAGCGTGAGGTGACCAGAGAGTGAGCAGCTCCTCCGCCTAATCACTTTTTACTGTTCAGTCAAATATCACCAGATGGCTGTCAGGGCTTTGAGTCCTGGACTCGCTTCTCTGTGGGAAATCACCACCAGCTGCTAAACAAACACTGGTCACTTTTCAAAAGCACTCTTCTAGCTAAATAAAGAACCCCTTTCATTAGAAACTTCAGTGAAAAAGAATTGAAACTTCACATTTTTATTGTATTTAAAATAGCCTGATTTAAACAAGATGTTTAAACTTAAGTCAGTTCTTTTTTAGTTTAACATTCGACGATTGAAAGTTTCAGTCAGTTTAGACAATCCTCAAGAGTTTATCACAATTTTTAAGACGTTTTGGCTTTCTGCAGGGTTCTGTTTGAACCCTTCTGACCCAGTCGTTCAGAATGGGTCCAAAGCTGAGAACCATGAAAAAAAGCAAACACAGAGCAGGCAGGAATGCATCACAAAATTTGTCTTCATTATTGGAAAACCCAACGTCCTCCAAATACAAAACGGGTACGGCAAAACTTACAGTTTGACTTTGGGTTCATAAAGTTAATATTGAAACAGAGGTTCATCCAGTGAGGTGGAGGAAGTTTGGAAAAACGTTGTAACATTTTGACAACATAACGTTTGATTTTTTTTTGGTCCAATTCTGACCTGCATTGTTACCCTGCAAGCAGCTCAGTCACCAAAATGCTTTACATTCACAGGCCATGCAAGCCTCACTTTTCTCCACATAGCAGAGCTGAATACTCGACAGTAATGCAGCTTCCAGCACATTAATATCTGAGGACTCACTGTAATAGTCCGTCTTCAGTTAGTTTATTTTATATATCCCCTTTAAATACAGATAGAAAGGGCAAAAGTCACTCAAGTTTTATACTTTTAAGATTTTTAGGCTGTTTGGCTTTAAAATATGATAATATATGTAATTTAAAGGAAATGTTCCCCTATATAAAACACTTAGTATTTGTCTTTAACTCTGTTGTTCCTCTGGTAAAATGTCTAAAGTTTATTAAAAGTAGTACTTAATCAAATATTTGTAAAATTTTAATGAATTGTAAAAGACGCAGGCCCTTTTGGTGTCACCTATGGTGATTTTGTGACTCCAAGTTGCCACTTTTTTCTGCAGTTCTGCTTTTGAATGTATTAAATATTAGTTGTATAAATGGGGATTTTTAGATAATGAGATGACATTTTGTCATTTTTAAAAGGAGTTCAGACCCACATTTAAACCCAAAGGAAGCTGGAAAATATGGATTTACTAAATAACCATCTGCTCCTTTACACCCTTTAAAAAAATTAAATACTGTAGTTTAAAAAAATGCTCCACTATTATTTATTTTATATAAATTGTTCTGGGTTTGATTGTCTGGACCCGTTTTTTAAAAGATGGCACAGATTTGGCTTTCCAGCAGAGACGGGTGTTGCAAATGGACTCTTTTTGTATTTTTAAGGCTCTGACAAATTAAATTATCTTTTTACAAAGGAGCCTGAGGTCAAACAGGAACTATTTCTCTTCTATTGATCACGTTTCCTAATTTGATTTGAATCTCCACAAACATCCAAGGACCCATTCATTAAAGGCGGCATAAACATTTTAGAAAAACAATCTACGCTTGCAGAAAAAATACAAAATAAAATCTCAACCAAGGAGGTAAAAATAATCATCAAAAAGTAGCTTTTTAATGAAAAATACTTTTAACTCGTCTATTTAGATCCGTGCAAAAAGTATTTATTTTAGTTTAAGTTCAAAAACCATGAGGGGAACATCGATGGGCATATTTCCTCCTCCTAACCGTTTCTGCTGTGATGAATAAATACGATGCATCGTCTGAATCCTCACAGAAACCAAAGTTTTTTCGCAGATGCCACGTTGCTGACAATCAAAAAAAAAAAAGAGCCAAGGCTTTCGGCTGAATGTTTGCGAGGGGGGAAGGAAAACTAAATTCAATCAATCTGGATCTAAAGGATCAACATTGCCTTTTCAGATTTCACCCTTTGACCTTTCAGCTCCCAGGGCAGCAGTAAAGCAGCTGCCCCCCCAGCCAGTCGATCCATGTTTATTGCATATCTATTGACTTGCTTTTGACGGATATTTGCATTTGAACAGTGGAGGCTCTGCAGCTCCTTTGTCTTTCGGCGCATGGCAGTACTTTCAGGGAGGGTTGGCGTTTTTTATTCAGTTTTTACTTTGTTTTTATTGCGTGGTTGCGACAATCAGGAGACAACTTTAAGGCAACGCTGTATACCTCTAAAGGAAAAAAAACAAAACAAAAAAGCTCTCGTACATCCCTTCAACCGCAAGCCGAGCCCCGTTTCTACCTCAAGGACCTCAGCTTTGGCAGAACCTCATCAACAATTCCTGTCGTTCAAGCAGAAAAAACCTCATCAAAATGTTTTTTCTTGCTTCACAAAGACCATTAAAGAGATTGTAATAACCGCAGACAATCAGATATCTGCTTAAATGTGACTCTCTCCTTTAATCAATAACCATTTTTAGTCATGCAAGGAGAGCAGATTTACTTTCAAGCCTTATAGCCTTTGTGGCAAGAGCGCCCCCCAGTGGAAGGTTTTATTACGACGCACAATCCGCTTTCTAAATGGAAATATCGCATTTACCTCAACAACGGCACGAACTCTGAGCATATCCTCATATCTTCCAAGTGTTTCAAGTGTGTTTATGTAGAAATGTGTGAAGGAGCATTATGAAACACTACAACAGAAAAATCTCAAACTCTTACACAGGCAGTCGCTCTTCTTCCCGCTCTGTCTGGGTGTTTTTACAGGAACCAGGCGTCCTGTTTTAGTGTAGCTGTGATCAAACTGGAGTCTGATACTTAAAGTCAAATTGTAGCAAAATTAAATAAATGAACACGTTAGTTTTAAACGAGTAGCACACAAAACAAAACTGGGGTTTTTCTTGTTTTTTTATTTTCCACTCGGGAAGCTTTCAGGCGGTTCCTGTCGTCTTTACTCTGTCGTCTCAAGTTACGCTCTGGTAGTTTGTTGGTGTCGCTGCTTAATTCTGCTTTTTTTGATGCTGTTGCACAAACTGGAACATCCTTCTCAGCAAATCCACTTTGATAAATCTGAGATTCTGGTCTCTTGCTCACAGACGTTAGTGAAATAGAGCCGCTTTTCATCCAACCAAAGCTGTAGATTTTTAAAAAAATAAATCAAACTATAGATCCTCAGCGTCTTGTTTGGAAATGGCGTCCTGTTCCCACTCGTCGCCGCCGAGCTGGAACATTTTACGGATTGAGATGGGTTCAGGGCCTTTTGACTGGACTCCATCACTGATTTGACCTCCACCAGGTCAGACTGTGGGCAGGGAAAACCATCACGAGAAAATAACAAACAAGATGCCTTCTGCTGTGACAATTATATGAATTAATCTGTATTTCTAAGATTTGTTAAATAGATTATTTCTAATAGATGGCTTACTTAGGGCTATGGATTATATCATGTGTATATTGTTTGTTTGCTGTTTCTTTGCTCTTTTTTGACATGCTTTTAGAAACTGAGGCACACAGAGATTACTTCTAGAGCAGTTTTATGAATCCAGCGGTGATTATGTTGATAATAATGTGATTATTGTAGAGAAGAGTGTGCGTGAGTGAGTGAAAGAGTGAGTGATCTTCGGGTGTCTTTGAGTATCTTCAGTACGGAAACAAGGCGTGTCTGTTGTGTCTTACAACTTCTCAGGAAAATCTACCTCTACCTCCAGTTTGATGCATTTTTTTTTACCCTGTTTGGACTCATGTTACTGATCAGCGGGAGGAGAGCGCGAGGACGAACATCAGGGTCTGAAATTACCTCCAACACATCAGATTAACCATGAGCTGCTGGTAATCCTCAGCTCTCTCCCCTTACTCCCAGGTTCATTTGGACGCCTCCTTCTGCGTCCCCCTTCCTTCCTTTGTTTTTTTTTTTTACTGTTACACGTTCGTAACTCTTCTGCTGTTCAGTCTAATTGAGCTCCAACAACAGGAAACCTCCAGATGAACAGCTAACTACTACGAGTACTACATCAAGTACCACTTCCTGTACCACTGTTAGTATGGCGAGTCCGTTTGTGGATCTTCCTGTCTGCTCTCATGATGTGTGCTATTCCCCCCCCCCCCACACACACACACACAATTTTTCCCCCCCTCCTCTTTTGTTTTTCTATAAATGATTACCGTCTTTTGATGAATGGGATGTTTCCCGGTAACCACAGCAACAGTGGAGTGGCTGCAGGGAGTGCAACTGTTTTATTTTGTTGTTGTTTTTTTCATTATTTTTCTGAAAGGGTGAAGAGCAATTCTTGCCTATTTAGTCAATATGTGTTTGTGTGAATACTTTTATTTGAATCTGAAATTAATAAAATATCACAATTCTTAAATGTTACAAAGTTGTGGGTGTTTTTTATTTATTGTCCTGATTTTCAGCAGAAGCTTGATTCTTGGTCTTTGTCAATGACAAACTCCTGCACAGTTTCTAAAGTAATTGCATTTTTTAACTTTTTTTAACTTTTTTAATTGCAATTTTAATGTATTTGAGGATTTTCTATGATAAACCAACACAAAGTAGCAGGTTGGAAGAAAAATGGCAGCAAACACTGTTTTCATTTTGTTAATGGTAAAGATAATTTTTCCCTACATCATCATCAACATTAAATGTCCCTTTGGGACCAAAATAGTATTTTTTAATTGAATTGAATTATCCAGCCTGTCAGTTTACAGGAAAATAAATTACAGTTTAGGTGCTTTTAATGATCTTACCAAACATGGAGAAACAACATCTAGTTTTATCAGAACAAGTATACAGAAAAACCCACAGAATAAGTTTTTATTAAGTGAATTTGTTATTCTAGCAGCTTCTACAGATAGCTGGTAAATTAAAAATAAAAAGTCTGGCTTAATGAGTTTCAAAGCAGGGCCCTTACTTATTAGTTCATGTGTTTAACACCAACTTGAGCAACATTCTTCAAAAATATTGAGTGTGTCAACATTTCCTGGTGCTTTAACAGATTATGACTCTGAATTACATCTGATTCCCACTTTTTATCACACTGGAAGAGACCAGTCCCATCATAGTGGAAGTATTTCAGAATGGCATGAAGCTGAACTTTGCACTGATTTGCAGCGATGCTTCCCAAACCAATAAAACTCTTCCTGCAGCAACGCAGAGCCACCTGATTCCCAAGGGTCGAGTTCAGCTGTTTTGTCTCCTTTACTGAGTGTAAGCATATCTAAGGTGGTATTTTACATATTTACTGTATTAAATAACTATTTTAAACAGAAATCTGCTATTTTTTCTAAGATTATTTGTCAACATTTTCACTGAAATACAAGAATACTTAACCTCTAAAATAGTCGTAAAATGACAAAGAGATTAATCACAAAGCAAAACACCATGTGTGTAAGATAGTTTTTTTTAATTACCTATTGTGTTCTATGAAAAATAATTTTTAAAATAGTTTTAAACGATTTAATGCTTCCTTAAGCTACTGTATGTTTTGATTTTTTTTTTCTTTAAAATGACATGCCTGATAATAAAGCAGAATAACAAATGAAGTTACAAGACAGAACGGGTCAAACCTGGAAAATTTTCAGAATGGCTGAATGTTAATGTCTAATAAAAACAAACACTTCTATCCTTTCGATATTTATGTTATTACAAAATACTACAATAAAGGTTTAGATAAGAAAAATTGTGTGTCTGAAGTTTTATCAAAAATTGTAAGGAGTCTATAAAAACAACCTAGAAATAAAATCATTTTAAAGAATAGATTTCTGACCATATACTGGATAAAATATTCATTGTAGAACAGGGGTGTCAAACTCAATTTCCCCGAGGGCCACTTCAGCATATTGGCCCCCCTCAACGG
>NW_006800055.1:721543-746543 GCF_000485575.1 Poecilia formosa | reverse complement strand
CGTGCTCAAAACCTATTGTAAGTCAATGAGCCTATAAAATGCTGCGGGGCCCACATAAAATGACATGGCGGGCCAAATGTGGCCCGTGGGCCTTGAGTTTGACACATGTGTTGTAGAATAAGCGCAGTCCAGTCCACGCTGGCTGCCCACGTAAACAGAGAACACGTGACTTGTTTCACAGTAGTTTGTTCTATTGTTGAAGCACCGCCCTCAAGCGCTGTCCAGAACAGGGAATCGAATGCACCGCTGCAGTTTTAAACGCACTCCTCCTCTTTGATTCGAGAAGACGCGGGGATGAGCGGGGCGGGGTTAGACCAAGTAAACGTCCAGTTGTGGGCGGGGAGGAGGAACACTGAAACGCTTGTCCGAAGGGAACACAGTGCAGCGGAAGAGTTTCTGTTTAGATGCTTTACAAGTCTTACATGAAAAGGAAAAATGAGACTTAGGTCTCAAAGGACGATTACCGCTGCTTCGGAGACGCCGAGGAGGACACGTCAACGGTCGAGACAAACGCGCCTTTCGACGACGGAGACGGAAAGTCCCTTACCAAACATGGTAGCTCATCGATGTAAAAACGGTTGTTTCATTTTAGTAACACTGAGTACATTTGTGGCAACAGTGAACAGTTTTCAGGAGAAAGATCCAGTTATCACTCATTGTTTTGGTGTTTTGTTAGTTTCAACACAGCAGACAGCGCTAATGCTAACTACTGTTAGCATCTGGTGTTTAAACAGCATCTGAACGGTAGGTGGCCTAAACGAATGACAACCCATCGCCCCTAATGGCAGTTAATCAAAAGTAGAGATATTGGGTCACCGATCAGATTTGTAAAAGTTTTGTAGTAAATATTTATCCACAAAGCTCATGAAATCAGCTTTTAATGTGGCTTGAACTCGGTCATTTTAAAAGCTCCGGTAGGTGGCGCTGTTTCAGAGTAATGCTGAGGTTAGCTTCTGATTGACAAACATCTGTTCTTCAGATCCCCTTTAGCTCAAAATGAAACTCTTAAACTAATCAGGGCGGAAATTAACCACAACTAACCAGAACACAGCGTAAAAAAAATTAAATTGTCAAACCATTTCGATGTTTTTTAATTGCTCTTTCAGCTTCCCAAGATTAGATCTAGTTGGTCACGTTGGTATTACGATGTGTATGGATCAGAATCTATATATACTATATAACATATTTTTATAAAAAAAGAAGTTATTACACACCTCTTACCAGAACAAACTCAAAAGCACAATTCAGAAATTTCTTGTGAAATTTGCTTCCCCCCCCCCAAGTGCTTATGACCTAAATTATATTCTTCCTGTATTTTATACAAGCATAGCAATCTGACATTAGGTAGTTAGTAAGTCAATCTATCTGCTCTGGTAGCCACCTATTTAACACACATGCTTGCAGTAACTGTGTTTTTATCTAAAAATCATATTTAACTTTATGGTTTTAGCGTATATTAGACAAAATATCAATTTTCTCTATGCTGTGACAATTGCAAAATGCAGTAGAATCTCCCAGTTCCTTGCCTTTCTTTTAGTCAAGACACTTTTTTTTGTTTGTTCCTGTCTTATGGGGCCACATCTTAATTGCATCAACATCTAATGTCACAATGATGATTTAGATTTATGCCAATAAATGCATTATGTATAACTGCACAGAGGCAGATTGAATACTCTTTTCTACACAATGAGGAGTAAATGGTATGTGTATTTTACTCAGCCATAGATTGAAGCTCCTAAATGTGCTTAGAAGTAGTAATTGAGGGGTCAGAGGTCAAATACTGAGTAACCGATTAGGTGACACTTTTACATAGGAGTGCTGTTTGTCTTTCTGGAACTGCAGCAACTTGGTCAGACTTTAATCTGGATTATAGATAAATAAATTAAACTGTGGTGGCAGTGACTCAGGAGATGGATTTATTTGTAACAGGTGGTTGCTGGTTCAAGCCCCTAACTAGACCTTATGTCCTTTAGGTCAAAGAAAAGGGACAAATTAAGATCAATACTAGTTGAAATGGAGATTTTAGCTTTGAAATGTTTTAATAAACAAAACAGAATAAACAAAACACAGGCTTCTCCTAAGCACTGTGGGTCTTTATGAATTACATCCATGTGTTGATTTTGTGGGTTTGAGTAAAAACCCCGTTTGTTTAGCTTTCCCTTTGATTAATAACAACTGGAACATCATAAAGTGCAATCTATTTTTCAGCCTCATCATTTCCTCTTACTTTGTAATGTAATGGTTTTTCCTTCTAGTCACGTGAAGCACTTTGATTTAGTTCGATGCTAAAAACATACCTTACAAACAAAACTATGAAAATCAACAAAACTAGCTCTCCCTGTTGTAGAAATGTTGAAATAATGATGGCTGCTTAGAGGACGGATGCCCTGAGTCTGTGTTGGATTAACGCAGAGTCGGCGCATGTGAGAGGTGGTCCGGAGAAAGTAGGCCACCAGAACACACGTATTTCACGCTGCGAACACAAATGAGGGTTGAGCCGCTGCCAGGAGTTTACTGTGGTTTGATGGTTGAGAGCAGAAATGTCTGATCAGACCTCAGCGTTTAGTCTCTGTTGCTTATTGAAAGCCCAAATGAGACGTTCTTGATCCACCAGCTGATGTTTTATTGCTCAGGTTTCATTAAATGTGCTTTTTATGAGCACATCTGAAATAAATGCCTTTTGTCATAAGCTATTGTTGTTCATTATGTGGAATGGAAGTTGCTTTGGTGCTATTAAAGTGTTGGTTTCATCAACAAAACATTAGTGTTTGAGGCTCTGTGCTCAGGACATTTGGTCTTAAAACAAATCATGGAATCAATATTGGTTTGATAAAGGCTCATCCTTGTCTCTAATGATTTGGCAGTTAAAGCTCATAGATTAATCATAACAACGCTGTTTATAATTTAAATTAATCTGTAGATATGCATGAAGGTACAAAATTAATGTTGAAAGGATTAAAAAAGCCCATTTTACTATGCTAGTATGTATATATTTTTACTTTCTGCATTCACAAGGAAGCAAATAATACAAAACGTATAATCACAATATCATGATGCCAATTTAAATACTAAAGAAAAAAGAAAAGTCGACTTGTGCATCATGATAAAGAAAACAATCATTACAATTCTATTTCCCAGAGAAAGATTACAATGTTCAAAATGTAAAATAGAATAAATTGTAAAAACAAAAAAAAATACAAAGAATTAAAAGTACACAAGCTAAAAACATAATATTAAATAATGATAGTGTAGATAGTGGGCAGTAGGGTAGTCATTCATGCAGCGGCCTGTCATGTTTTTGATTTTAAAAAATGTTTAAAATTCACAGAAAATTTGAAAATATCACTTGATAATTATGTATTATTGAAAGATTGGAAGATTAATACCTGAACAACTATAAAATCTTAAAAATGCAAACATTTTAAAAAGACCTAAATAAATAAGCAGTGCTTAGCCTGGTGGAAGCACAAGTAAAGCCTGGAGGCCCGCCAGGCTTATAATACACTGGGGAAACCCTGACAGTTGAGCATCAAGGTGGTTTTTTTCCTGTGAAAATAAAGTCAGATCTCACATCTACCAAACTTTGCCACCACAGACTAATGATTGATGATTGAACGAGACTAATTTTCATAACTGCTTTTATTTATTTCACCTGCGACTAGGTTAAGGAGGAGTCTGTGGTTCACCAACCAGAGGATGAGGTTCCTACGGTGAAGAGGCGGCCGCTGCCTCGTGGCCGGGCGAGGAAGCGGCCGAGGGCCATCGCTGTTGAGGACAGAGAGTCGGGCATTTTATCTCCATCAGCAGGTTACACTCTTTACGTTTTGTATTTTCCTTAATCTACAAATCCTCTTTCCTAACCAGTCCTCTTCTTGTCTTCCAGATTTGGCTTTTAAGACCCCACTCAAGCCCATAATCCACCACGAGCGCATTCTGTCAGAGATCGACGTGGCGTCCCCTCGTAACTCCAAGGCCAGAAACATCTATCCGCCCATGGTGCGGTTCCTCACGCCCAGCAAGGAGAGTAGGTGTCTCAGCTTCTGGCCTGAAACAGTGAAGAGCGTCACAGACTCCTTTTGTCTCTGTGTCATCTCCATCAGGCTCATGGTCTCTGCTGCTTTCAGCAAATCTTTTGAATTCAGTTTTTAACTTTTCCCACTGCGTGGTGATGCCATGCGTTCACACAAGATGAACAGTCGTCAATAAACATTGATTTATTGAGTTAAAAGGAATGCAGACCGAGCAGATGGTTCAGACCGCTGTGAGTTGATTGCATCATTAAGAGTTTTTCTGGTGATCAGCAGCAGTTCCTCACATGCACCAGACGGCGTTGTGTCAGCGGGTTTTAGAAAAGATGGAACGCTAACAGCTAGTCAGGAAACCCACCTGTGTTTGTTTAAAACAGAAAACCAAATTTATCAGAGTTTTAAATTAAATATCAATATGTCTGACCATTTGTGTGAGTAATGACTTCATCATTTGGATAGTGAGAAACTTGTTACAGTGAGAAATGTGCAAAAAAAAAAAGTCCTACCAATCCATTGAGAAGGTTTTTTTGTTTTTTTTGGTTTTTTTACATTTTTTGTTGGATTTGTTCTAAGTTAGTCAAAGTATTTTTTTGGATGAGCTCTTAGCCTTCCACTGTTTTTAGGATTTATTCACTTTTCCACCTTTGAAACATCTTTACATATTTTACAGACAAATGGAGTGTGATTACATGGTTTAATTTTTAAACCATCCATAATATCTTGGATTAGCGACTATCCCAGTTGGCGTTCTCCAACGTAAACAGGGGTCTCTGTGTGTAATCTTCAGTAAACTTAACATCTTAGCTCAGCTTTCTAAATCTGACATTAAAGATTAATAAATGATTGGGAGAGTATAAAGTTTAATTTGTTTTTAAATAGAAAATAAAAACCGGTCATGCCTGTTGGGCTTCCTCTGCCAGTCCTGCTGTAGTGACTCGCTGCTCCTGCAGGTCGTCTCAGGCTGTTTCTCTTTGTTTTTCTGCTCAGATATGAAATGTCCTGAAACTGCCAACAGCGTTCTGCTGAGCCCAGAACAAGGAGTGTTTGGTTACGGTTCCATCGACCTGCTGGCTGGAGACGAGGACGACGACGTCTTTGATCCGTACGTTCTTCTTCTTCCTCTTTCTGTTTATTTTATTTTATTTACTTTTTACCTCTGGCAGGGGAAACATCTCATTTTAACAAAAGTTAGATTTCCAGCTCCCTCATTAATGTACATGTGTTTTCCTGTTTTTATACATTACATGTTTATTGTCATGTTCTCAGGTTTACCTTTATCAAGAACATCCCGTCCCAGTCTCAGCATTCCCGGCCGTGTCTCCAAGACATCCCGCCAAAAACCCGGAGCACGCCGGAGGCCACGCTGGTGGTCGACCTGGTACGCTCAGTCAGCTCTGACGCTCTAATGTTCATCCCAGAACCAAACCGGGACAAATACTGGAACTGGAAAACAATCCTAGTACAATGTAGAGCTGAAACTAATGAATAATTTAGTAACTGATTATCCTATCACTTTATTGTGATGATTAATTAGCTAATCAGTTGTTTTTTTTTAATTGCCACATACTGCAGATATTTTTTAAACATTAAAATACATTTTTAAAAAATGCAAATAAGCAATTCAATTCTTTAATATCAAACTGTGAAAAGATCTGCAAAAGGTGCCTAATGACAGATTCTTTTTTTTTTTTTAGAGAAATTGTGAAGCTAAAACTTTTACAAATGTTTTTATTTTGAAATCAAAATGTATTTTATTTTTTGTACAGTTTTGGCTCATTTACTGAGTTGTTCTTTCAGCAAATGAGTCTGTAACTCCAGTAAACAAATAATCGATTACTAACTTAGTTGTTGATTTTTCTAATAATCATTTCATCACGGTTAATCCAACTAATTGTTTAATTAGTTCGTAGTTCCAAAGACTGAGATGGATTTAATTTGTTCATCACAGAGTGAATGTTTAACTAGATGTGAGTTTTATGCTGCGTTTAGAAGCTGCCTGAGCCAAAGCAGCTGTTCATTATCCCGTCTGCAGCTAATTATCCCCGACTTTAAAGAGACGGGAGGCTGCAGCTCGGCTCCCTAACTATTAACTAAACCTGTGAACCGCTGAAGCAGCTGCTGGATCAGCGAGTCGATCATCGACCGAGACGTTTTAGTGCGATGGAGCAAACCGGAGGTGAAAAACCCAAACTAAAGACATCAACCTGATTTAAACACAACTCTGCTGCCAACCAACACGATATCCATTCAGTGCCATTTGGTTTGGTTCGCTGGCAGCATTAAAGGTCATGAGGTTCTGGGAAAAGAGCAAAATATTGGTACAGACTTAACAACGAACATCAATTACATTTTTTATTTTAGTCCTAACCATTTGTGTTACAGCAACAGCTGGATGTAAAAGAAGACAGATTCACGTTTTTGTTTCTCCGAACAGGAGGAGACGCTCATGTTCAGCTCCCTGAATGTGATCGAAGAAGCAGATTATACTTTCTTTACCACATTCCAGGATCATCAATACAAGGTAAGTAATCTCTGCTTTTAGTTGATGCTTTAAATGTTGCTGCTCCAAGAAACGGCTCGATGAGTTTCTCAGCTCGGCTTCCTGTTGGTTAGATTCAGGTGAGCTGAACCAGGAAAACATCGATAAAACATGTGGCTCATAACCAACGGTTTTATGGAACATGTCGAGTTAGCGAATCAGAAATTTGCTGTTTAGGAAACAAACATTTTCTAGAAAAGTTGCATTTTTTTTTTTAATAGTGTAATCATAACATTTTGGTCTGTTAATCACCAGACAGCAGCTGCTGCTGTTGCACAAACTAAAACAATACAAGGAGCTTTGAGATGGAAATCAAAACTGCATCATTTTTCTGTCCTCCAGTTCATTAAATGTGTAAAACTAAAACTCCCAACATTTATTGTCTGCAAATATTTTACAATTTTGTGATGTTGGTTTATTTTTAAAAGGCATCAGTTGTGGGCATGTTTTGATGCAGAAATTGGGTTAATTTTGCTGTAATTCATAAATTTTTGGGTGGATTCGTAAAACCACTTTTATCAGAGAATCTAGAACATTTTTTTTTTTTACTTTAGTTTTTTTTATATTATCTGGTTGAATAAAATTGAATCAGCTTGTAGGAAAAAAAATAACAGAATTCTGTGTTGGCATGAAACTAGACTGAAAACAACAAATTTAAGATTTCTTTGCCTTTTCTTGATGAGTAATGCTTTACACCCACACTGCAGCACTCCCAAACATTCCCAGAATTCCCTTGTGCAATCCAAACATTAAAATGCCACAGAGGAATCCTGGGAATGATTCAGAGCTGCTAGAAAGTTTAAAGTAAAAGCTTTTGCATAAAGAAACATGAAATTCATGCAACACCAGTCGTTTTTCATGTTTTTTTTAATAAAGAAGTATTTGTTCTTTCAACAGGTGTACATGATCCTGCGTCCACACGTAAGAGAGTTTCTTCAAGCCATGGCAAAAATCTACGAGGTTTGAGAAATTCACAGTTTCTGTTTCTCTTTGTAAATCGTTTCCAAACTTCTAACCGCAGCTTCCTGCGATTTCCAGCTTTTTGTTTACACCTGTGCAAAGAAGGAATACGCCGAGAAGATCCTGGAGATCCTCGACCCTCAGAAGAAACTCTTCCGGTATGTCGCCTTCAGAGCTGCTGCTGAGTTTTTATTTGTTTTCCTCCGTTTTGTTGGTACAAGTTGACATTGAGCTGCTTCTGGTTTTTGTTTTTCAGTCACCGCCTGTATCAGGACGACTGCGCCTGCGTCCTCGGTCACTACATCAAGGACCTCAGCATCCTCGGGAGAGACCTGATGAAAACCGTCGTCCTGGATAACGCACCGCACACCTACCCATACCACGTGAGAAACTTTACTACACAGAAAACTGTTTAGCTTAAAAGATATATTTAATTATCAGAGTGGAACTGCACAATATGGATGAACTCAATATTTCAACTGCAGAGGATTGTTTGGATGTTTGGGAAGTTGCTGTGTGTTGATGCCATGAAAATAATATTTAAATAAGTATAACTCTTTTAATAATATCTAAACAAATAGATGTGTGGTTAGTCATTAGTGGGAGTAAAAATCTATAAGTACTTTATTCTTATTTTTAATAACTCAGCAGATAATTATTATTATCACAGTCTTTATCATTAGCATTGCAATAAAAAAAAATTTTTTTCTCAACGTGCAGCAAGATTTTTTTTTTTAAGAGCTGCACTCTGGAGCTTTGGCGTTAACAAACCCGTTTCTCTTTAAGAACTGATTAATGTTTAGAAAACACTCCTGCTCACTTTAACTCTTAGATTTCCAAAAAGCTCCCAATATTTCCACATTCAACATGTTCAATAACAGCTCAGTCATGAAACCTCAAAAGCAAATGAAAGGGCAACTTTGCTGCAGGATATTCAGCCTTTCTGTTGGCTGCTGACGTCTTGCTCTCGCTTGCTCTCATACAGCCTGATTGAGCTGTAAAAACATTAATAACCAAGCAGCAACTTGGTTATTAAATATTGACGCATCGGTGAGGATGAAGCCACATTTTGTCCTCTGGCTTTGTTTTAAACTCTCCACTATTAACAAGATGTTTTAACCCTGTGTAGGTTTACTTGTTCCCCACTGGTTTAGTGTTTTCTTTGTTTCTCATCTTTTTTTTTCCTTTCTCCAGCTGATGAACACCATTCCCATTAAGAGCTGGTCTGGAGGATCAGAAGACAAAGAGCTGCAGAAACTCATCCCCTACATGGAGAGACTGGCTCCAGCGGTAAGTCTGCTTCTAAATGCTTTTCTTTTCCTAGATTTCTCCCAAAGAAATCCGCTCTGCCACAGGAGAAAATAAACATAAAACATTTAACAGCCCTTGTAGTTCATCTTTTAGTCACCTAATATTAAAACATATATGTTAAAGTTAGATTCCTGGGCTTTTATTCCCCCAGAAGGTACACTTAAAGGAAAAATATTGTTGCTTATTAAAGAGTTTCAGTACAGCAGGTTCTGCTGCCCTCATGTGGACACATTAAGGCATTGCAGGCTAAGTAGTTGGTGTGTCTCATTTAAAATTAATAATTTGTGTGTCCAAATCTATTTTTAATGGCTTGTTTACAACACAGTAGCTATTTAACCTGACGGGAATTAATATTGACCTTTTAGAGAGGTGCAGCTGAATCTGGACTTGAATCTGATAGAGAAAGTATGGAAGGAATTAAAGATTAGGGTGATGGCCGTTAGGCCTTCCACCTTAAAACACTTACAGATCATCAGCAAGACTAATAGTCAAAATATCAAGAGAATTATTACAAGTTTTCTGACAACTGTATTGGCAGTTGATTTTATTTATCCTCCTTTTACACTGAATAAAGGCCAAAAATACTCTTACTAGATGTTAAATAAGCCACGTTATCATTGAAGGTTAAAATAATATAACCCACAGACGATAAGTAAAATACAACCCACATTTGTACAAGAAAAGGGAGTTGAAGAGAACCAAGTAAAGACTGTGTAACAATGCAGACTTTAGGATTATTGAAGAGGAAAAAAATGTTTTCCGTTTTGATGTTTTTTCTAACGAGGGGAGTTTTGTAGCGCCTCCCAGAGGAAAGCAGTTGGTTAAACAAAACATGGTGACGGGAATGTGAGTGGTCCTGACTGCATTGATGGCCCATAATTACCATATAGCATCCATATGACTGCAGTTAAAGTTACACACCTGGTACAAGCAACAGAAACTCTCCTGGAGTTAATTTCATTTTTCAAAATTACTGCAACATCTGTCACTGCTTGGATCTGTTTCCTGATGTTTGTAAAACGATGCTGAAAGAAAAGAATATCCCTGGCCGCTGCTGCATACTGAGGCTGTGTTGTTTATCTGTGATGGAGGTTAAAAACTGGTTTGTTTTTGTTATTTTCCAAACTCTTGGCCAGAGTTAACAGAGCAATTATGTGATGACATTTCCAGTCTAGAAACACTGGAGGAAATAAAAGATAACAAAGTGTGCTTATGGGTGTTTTCACTCTTACCAGTTCGGTAAACTTGGTTGGATTGGCCCTTAAACATTCTTTACATTTTCAGCTGGTGAGGTTCAGCTAAATGAAAAACCTGTTCCTCTCCTCACCACTGGTGGCGCTGCACTAAGAACTACTGAAGGAAACTACACAAAAACTCTGAATAACCTCTGAGCAGAACTTCCTTTCTTCACTAAATGTAAACAAAAATGGATTAGCATCAGATGTTAGCGGTTGCAGGATTTAACAACGAGCCATTTCTCCCAGTAGCGTTTAGACTCACAGTTGTTTTGGTTGTATTTACCCAGAATCCTCTGCGCTATAGTCCGCTTCCTGTCATCCATACATTCACTCAAACTGAGTTTAAGGTTTGTAGGTTGACCAGAGTTTGCTGTCGTATTACACGTTCACATCTCCCCCAAACAAACCGGACCTTCTAGACAAACAACAGTTTGATTAAACCGGACTTAAACTCTTCAGGAAAAGGCTTATGGGTATATTGCTGTCTTTTTGATTAAATTATTGACCTCTTCACCCTCCCACCTGTTATGATCTGAACATCTGCCTTTGTTGCCGTGGCTACAGATTGGATTATTTTTGTCTCTCCAGGAGGATTTCCAGGAGGTTCTGAAGAAGAGGAAGGACCACTTCCACAGGTTGCTGTCTGAGGACTGACAGACCCTCCCCACCTCACCAGCTGACTGTTGTAGCTCATGTTTAGGTTGAATTGCAGATTCCAGATCGGACCGCCTGACCGGAAGGCGGTATGTCCGTGTCGGGAACCGGGCCGGTTCTCCTGCGGTTCTCCTTAAAGGATGGCACATTTCAGACGCTGCTGACCGATCGACACTTGAACCCGGCTTCTTTCCAGAACCGATTCCTCAAGCAGCAAACTGCTAATGTGTGTAAATATTTCCCAAACAAAACTTGAATTATTTTGTTTATATTTCTAACTTTCTATTTATTGATCATATTGCTAACCAACAGCTTTTATCTGTATATGTTAGATGCTTTTTTTTTTTTTTGTTATATAAATTTACTCCAACAATAAATGACTAATAGAGCGTTGCTGTGTTGCTTCAGCTCATTGTTTCCATATTTAACTTGACTGATTATTGTGATAAGTCAGGTGTGGTTCTGATGCAAATCATTCAGGAAGTGGGCGTGGCCTTCCCAGAGCGATCAGATTGATGACTTTTATTGAGAAAATGGAAATGGTATTTATGGGAAGGTTGGGTACTTTTATCCTTGTTTCCTTTTATTAGAAATTCAGATTTTTATTTTCTATCTTGTTTTCAGTAGAAATTGATCGTACATCTGTTTTCAGGCAAACAGGGAATAAAATGTTTTTTTGGTGTATTTTAATTTAAAAGGAAAAAAAAACCTATATGCAATTTTTGCCTTTGAATTTGCCATGGACAACATGCTGATCCTGTTTTCCACTGGTCGCCTTACTCAGGTAAATGTCTGAGTGGCAGCTTGGAGACTTGGCAAACCGGCTCCTTACCCAGGGACTTAAAAGAGCTGAATTAGTTTGTTTTAACCATGGTGGTAAATTGTAGCAAAAAACTTGCCAAGTTGTCATTTCTGCTCCAGTTCTCAACAATATTTGTTCATTTTTTGTGTTTTAAAGTCCAGTCTCCAGCAACAAGGGACTTTTAGACATTGCAACGCCCTCGACCAGATATGGGTGTCGTGTTCCGGTTTTAGTGGATGTGGCAGAGTTCTCTTTTTGTTTTAGAAAAGTAGTTTTTAAATGATTTTTTAAAGCTATTTGATCATACTTCCTGGATCTTTCATTGCTGTTTCCTCCAGCTTCATCATCCTCAGCAGCATCCATCATGGCGTCAGAGTGGAGCTCTAACCCTCAAACACCACGCCTTGCAACTTAATTACTTAAAATTTATGATGAAATGTGTCCAAACTAACTTTTCTGCCATTTTTACTGATGTGCTTTACTCTTTTGCCTCTTGTGATGTCATCAACACAAACGAGAATCCAGTTTTTTTTGTTGTTGTGTTTTAGGGGGGGGGAGGGGTCCCTCCTCCTGTGGGTTTTTTAGAACCTCACATTTCCAGACATCATGAAGTTGAAATCCAAAACTGCGCTACGCAGCTGTGTTTTCACTTTGTGTGAATTTATTAGGGATTACTGAAATCCTCCCTCAATTGAATCTTTAAAAGGTATGAAAAGCGCGCAGGGAAGCTGAGATGTTTGCGTTAATCAAGTACCTCCGCGGGACAAACACTTATCCCGAGTATGAATATTAGATGAAAGCTGGAGTTTAGTTTGAGAGTAAATGTTTACCGTCCTGTTTGGACAAACTTGTTTGTGTGATGGCTGTGATTGCTAATGTTGAATTTGAAGGTAAACTGAGAGTAAGTGCCTCCTCCTCCTCCTCCTCCTGTGGATCGTCTCCGGCTTTATTTGCTCCATATGGTCTTTGACATGGTACCCGGGAAGAAGGGAGGAAAAAAAGAAAAACTGCGTGTGGGCGGAGGAAAAGCCTAGTATTTTGTCCGTCCTGAAATTTGATTCAGAAGTTCAGGATCCTGGAAGACAAAAAGCAAACCGAGGGGGAGGGAAGGACGGAGGAGTAAATCCACACTCTGCGATCTCCGACTCAAGTAAGTTCGTTTTAAAACCTTTTCTGTTCAGAGAAACGCGTTCATTTGGAGCTTAAACTGCGGCTTGCGTTTACAGTGTAAACAATCAGCTCCTGTATGTGACGGATTTCTGAATGACTGCATTTTACGCACCACTTCATGTGCTTTATTTGATGTATTTAATAATTATGAAAATCCCTACAGTTTGCGCAACGATTGAATCTTTTTTTTTAAATCAGAAACTACATAAGAGTTGCTCAGCTCAGCGGTAAGGGACAAAGTGGGTTTTTTTCTTTTTACCCCCGTCATGCGCCATCTACAACAAATCGCGCTGATTTGCTCCCCTCCGACCTGCAGGCCTCCTAATTGTGATCTATATACATGCTAAGGTCCTCATTTGTTTAGAAAATGGTCGTTCACGGAGAGGTTTGCGTGCTGACTCCATCCAGCGCCGCAGTTGGATGTGCGCCAAAAAAAAAAAAAAGTGCAGGAGAAAAAGCTCTAAACGCAATCTGCAGATGTGATTGAAATGGCTCAAGCGGTGCCAGACCCACAAAAGGCGCCTTATTGGAGCTATTGTGCTTTCAGCTGAATCCATCATAAACTCGGACTATTCTTTGGATAAAAAAAAAAAAACCAAAAAAAGAAAAATTTAACAGATTTTATTTTATTTTACTTACATTAACCTAGTTAGCCCGAGGCTAATTTTGGTGTTTTAGCACACCAGCCACCGCAGCACCACCCTTTTTCTTTATTTGCACATTGTGCATTTAACTTTGTTACAAATGTTTTTTTATGCTGTTCAATAATATTTTTTCACCAATATGTATCCATTTCCTTTTTGTCCCTGTTTTGCTCATATTTGATGTGGTACAAGTTCATTTTTCATTGTAATTCAGTGTTTCCCTGAATTACAATGCAGAGAAAATGTTTTTTCCCTCTGTTTCTTATTTTCTCACACCATTTAAGTTTGAGCATCAACCAACAAATGTTAACATCAAAAGTAAATTAAAAGCGGTTTTCAAATGATCTGATTTACTAACAGAACAAAAACACACATCCAAGTCAATTAAAACTTGTCTGCACTGAAAAAAGAAAACAGGTGATTCATTGTTAAAAAAAAAAAAAAAAAAAGAGAACCTGCCAGCATGCCTAGGTCGGCCCCATATGGGAGAAAAGGAGGGCAGATTGGATGGGTCCCATATGGGTTTGTCCATGTAGGGCCACAGCCCACATGAGTCCTACATGGGCCCTACATGGTGGTGGGCCCACCACCATGTAAAAACTTGGGTACTCCATGGGTTTTTGGAAAACCCAAGTTTTCCAAAAACTTGGGTTTTCCCTAAATGGGAAAACCCATGTGGGGCCACCATGGAACCTGCGGACAAACCCATATGGGACCCATACAGTATGTCTGCCCACCTTTCCCTCTTATGGTGCCCACCTAGGCATGCTGGCAGTAATGAGATTAAGTTTAAGTTTACATGTTAAACAAATGTAAATAAAGTAAGTTTGACAAACTTGATTCAATTTCAATTATTTTTTTCTGAGTTGGAGATCCATTTTTATTTTTTATGTATTTTTTCCCACTGACACAACATGAAGTTGGCTGCAAAAACCTCAAAACAACAGTCAGGAAATTACAGAACAGATGTGGAAAAATCCACAAATCTATCAGTCTTAAATTTGTTTCATTGCATCTGGGCAAAATTAACAGATTATTAAAAAGTATTTTATACCAGCAATCAAACATAGTAGTGGCAGTGTGATGCTCTGGGGTTGCTTTGCTGCTTCATGATTTATTAATTCTGCCCTGATGGAAAAAATCTTGTAATTAACATCCAACCATCAGTTTGTGACTCTGAATGGGTTTAAAAACGGAGCGGCCTAATCAAAGCACAGATTTAAATCTTAAGATTTAAAGCTTAAAATTAGCTTGATGATCTGAAACATTTCTATAAGACTTGAATTGTACAGAGTTATCTGAAAATGTAGTTTTATGATCCATTCCCCTTCATTTTGGTTCTGATTCGGACAGTTTGACCCATATGAACTGGCTCCAGGTCCGAACTGATCTCAGCTCTGTTTGTTGTGGGCGCAGACGGACGGACTGGTTCTCAGTCAAATTTGTTTTCAGGAAAACACGCAATTTGCAAAAGAGAGGGAAGGAGCGGCGTTGCTGTGCAAACCCTGAAATTAGCTGCAGACAAACAGGCTGCAATCAGTGGGCGAGAGCAGCGCTTCGGTACCGGGATCCAAACCCAGTTCATCCCCAAAACATTTAATTAGGACTTCAGGAAAATGAGTCCGCTTTAATTATCGTCCTGGTTCAACGTGACATGATTCTGTTTCAGATCAGTGACTCCTTCTGTTGGTAAATCAAACTGACAGCGCAAAAGTTATTTAGTTATTTATCGTACTTCTCTGATTCCTGTCTCACAGAGTTGGACATTTCATCAATCTATCTATGCATGCAACTAATAATAATTTTAGTAATAATTTATTCATATGATTAATCGATTGAGTTTTTTCCCCACATTCTGCCTATTTTTCATTTAACCACTGAAGTCTTTTCAGGCAATACTAGGAATACATTTAAGATGCAAATAGTTCCTTTTTTAAACATGAAAACAAGATTTTTTTTTTGCCTATAATGCCACAACATAGCATTACTTTAGTAAACATTTGATCATTTGTAGCAAAAGATGGATCTGCAGCTAAAAAAATCCTGAAAGCTTCAACATGTGAAAAGCTTTCTGTCTGATTTAACATCAGTAGTGTAGAGCTGATCTGTTTTTTGGATTAATCGATTAATAACTGGACAGAAAACTGTGCTTAACAGGATTTCTTTTATATAAATTTGAGGCAGGTGAAGCTAAAACTTTTCCACCAGAGGATTTCTGTGTAGAACAGATTTACAGACTAAAATTTCTCATCTTTCATCTGAATTGCCTTTTTGAGTCTGTATACTCACAAAAGTATAACTGATTAATTGTGATTAATCGATTACTAAATTAGTTGACAATCATTTATTCAATGCATCATGATTAATCTGATTGTTTCAGTCCTAAATCCATCAATGCCTTATAGATACAAAAGTCCAAAACAATCTCCTACAGAACCAAATGAAACACTTTGTCCAAAAACAAACAATTTTTATCCTTCTAGGCTACAGATAACATACTGAAACTATGAGGGATTACATGCATTTTAAGATCTTTTGCCATATCTGAGTGGATGCTTTACTGCCAGCGAATGCTCTTCAAAATAAACAGTTGGTGCAACTCAATAACAGAGGACAGAGATGCAAACAGTGGAAAAGCACACAGAAGAGGCGATGAAAGTGTTACAATCCAGCTGTTTTCATATGAAAAAAAATTAAATACTTTCACAAAAGAAACATACAATCAATTTAATATTGGTGTATTAAATAAAATTATCTTCCTAACGAATTAAAATGAACAAAATCCAGACAAAAACCCCAAATTAATACAAAAACTGGAGAGATGTTGTTTTGCCCTGGATCTAAGTACTCTGTTCCTAAAAGAGTTTCTGTTTTGTGGCAGCTTTCCATCACTGTCACTTGCCTGAAGAAACAGTAGGAAGCTAACAATTAGTAAAGCTAAATTCATATTTTGCCTCAACTGCTTCTGAAACACATCCATCTGTAATAGGTTAATGCTTAATGGTGTCTGGAAAAACAAGTCATTTCAAAAATCCTAAACTGTTAAGTCACTTTCAACAGGCACTGCGCGTTACCTAGCAACCCAAGCAAATGCTTCAGCTTTATTCTCCTATTATTTCGACTTTATTCTTGAAATTTTATGACTTACTGAACTTAATTGTCATTTTGTATGACCTCAACACTTTATCATAAAAATCTCATTATTTAAGGCTACGTTCACACTGCAGCCCGAATAGGGTTGCCGCCCACTAACGGCGGCAGCGTGTCGGTGTTACCCGGAAAGCACAGTATCTCAACCCCAACACCGTGAGTGAAAAAATGACTGGGGCAGCCTACTACATAAAGTACTCGCGTCCCGTATCGGTTCAATACGTACTTTAAGGGACGGGTGGCAACCCTAAGCCCGAAGAAACCCAATTCCAATTTTTTTATTTTTATTTTGTCCTTAATGCGACCTGTATCTGGTCTTTTCATGACAGTCTGGACAACACAGGTCGGATTCTTTTCGAATGCGACCCGGGCCACTTGGATGTCCGACACGTATCCGATTCAAATGTGATCTGAATCCGAACTGTCAGGTCGCGTTCAGATTCATTCAGCCGACCGGAACGTCAACAATCATGGCGGACTAGGATTAAGTTGTTACTGTGCTGGCTCCGCTCGGACAACAACTTTAAAATCGCAAGCCATGCTCCGCCGTTACCATCCATCTTCTTTTTTATGAAGTTTGGCAAAACACTGAGCACGCGCTCTGTGTGTGACGTTATTGCGCCCTCTACTGCGCATGCGGAACACTTTCACGTCGTTTGCAGTTAGCACTGGAGAACATAGACGTAATATAGGAATAGACATAGACATAATATAAGGATAGACGCCTCATGGACCGCTCTCGCCTATTGTCGCTGACGAGATTTAGGGCGGCCATCTTTGAGCGGTCCACATATACATATATACATATGTATATGATTTTCAGCCGACCAGTTCTAGCTTCAGAGTGATTCAGCAGCTGAGATTGAGTCCAAAATCCGATGCGAGAATTGAGTCCAAAATCCGATGCGAGATTAATCCGTGCTGCAGTGAATCCGTCTCTCTTTATAGATATCTCCCTCTTCTTCCTCACATCGTGTCTTTAGGAAACCTTCAAAACAAAAACAGAAGATTTGGGATGTATCTTACTTTTTGACAGAGTGAAAGAATTACATATAAATAATAGTCTTTACCACCAGTGTAAACTTTGCTGGTGAATGTTATAACACATAATATAAGTTTTATAATATATGTTACATTGTTTCATTTCTAATAATCTAAGTCAATGTTAGAGAATAATTAAATTTTTTTAGATTTACGGAATCTCAGTTAGCCTTCATAGCGGGGCTGAACCCGTATTACACCAAGCAATGTAGCTAATATTAGCTGGTATCTCACCGGTGGACATAAGTACAGTAAAATAATATTGTAATCACAAACAATAATATGTCCATCTTTCTTGTGAAATGTTGTTTGTGGAGCCCTCGCATCAATAGTCCATCGATCCGAACAACAATATCCCTCAGTGCTGAGGCATCTTTTGCTGTTTTGTTGAGCAAAGTAGGAGGGTATACCGCTCCAAGATGGCCGCCGTTTTTCCTGCGCCGGAGCAGCCAATGTGAGGTCTACTCTTATATTATGTCTATGCTGGAGAACACGTAAAGGTCGCATATATTTGGCCAAAAAAAATCCAATTTGACAAAACATCGGAATTGGGTCACAGGCTGCAGTGTGAACGCAGCCTAAGAAGAATTTTGTGCAAAATAAAATAAAAAAATTAACAAGTTCTGTATAGCCCATAGATCTATCCTAACCTGTTCAAAAAAGCATAATAGGTGACCTTCAAACTACAGACGACTTTAATGTCTGTCCTCCCTGTTCCAGGTTGGACTCTGTCCTGGTTTTCGTCTGGACCTCAGCTCGCTCCTCTCAGCCTGCGTGACTATGAGCACCTCGGGGCTTCAGGCTACTGACAGGCAGAACGTGAAGGAGCTCGACACCGTGAAGGAGTCTATCAGTGACATCATCAACCAGCTGCAGGACATCGACCCCGCCCGGCTCTCCTTCTCGCCCTTCTTGGACCTGGACACCCAGATCTCCCTGGCGCCGGTGTCGGACAGCCCGGAGTCGTCTGTGGAGGAGCTCCGCTCGGCCTCCCATTCGGCCTCCGGCTCCCAGCGCTCCCTGGAGCCGCCGCCAGCAGCAACGGCGCAGTCAAGGAGTGAGTCACTGAATCTGCCTTTAGTTTGGAACAAACGGAGAAAAAGTAAAAGCCAAGCTGGAACCAAATGGAGTTAAAATAGATTTGAGGCTAAGCAACAGCATATAAACAACACACTCTACGGGGTTACATCATTGTTCTGCTTGGAAGTTAACACTATTTCCTAAGGTTTTGATCAAATGCCTTTGCCATCCTTTGGTAACGAAACAACAGGATTACAGTAAGACAACACCTCAATCTATTCTTTGCATCATTTTAGATATTGCAGGTGGAGCTGAATCTAGCAACATGTTTTAACTTTTAGCTAAATAAGTACATTCTTTTGGTTGTTTTTGGTGAGTGCTTATGTACTATTTACAGGGGCGGAGCTAAAGTGAGGGTCGAGGGGGGCACTGACCCACCCACATGCCCCGCCAAATGATTGGCAATCCACTCAAAAGAAGAAAAATAATGATAAAAAAGAAAATTCATAAAGCTATTTAGAAATAAACATACAGGTCTGGAAAAAGCTAAGAGCCCACTGCACTGAACTCCATTGAAAACCTCCTGGTTATTCCACCAAATATTGATTTCTGAACTTTTCCTGAGTTAAAACATTAATATTATTGTTTCTGAATGAATACGAACTTGTTTTCTTTGTATTTGAGGTCTGAAAGCACTGCATCTTTTTTTTGTTATTTTTACCATTTTTCAATAAATACTAATTTTTTGCTTGGAATATCAGAGACATGTTGTCAGTAGTTCATAGAATAAAAGAACAACGTTCATTTTACTGAAACATATTCCTATTCACAGTAAAATCAGAGAAAATTATCATTTTAAGTCATCTCTTAATTTTTTCCAGAGCTGTATATGAAATCATTTTTAATTTCTGTGACACCTACCCATTCTAATTAGTTGACTGATCTATCACGATTAATCTGATTAAAATTTTCACAATATAATTTAAAGGCTATCCAACAATTTCCCTCAAATTATTCTTGTCAAAAACATAAAGTTTATGTCCAATTTAACAGCAGATCTTTCAGGTCAGACTCGATGCTCCAACGCCTCCGATTGTCTCCTTTTGGATTTGGATTGCGTACTAAACTGTGTTTTGATCCTGACAGGCTCTGCTCGGTGCCACCAGCAGCCCAGCGCCACCCCCGCACCACACAGCGGAGCAAATCAGACAGAGCAGCAAGAGGAGCCTGATCAAACTCTTTCCAGCCCCATCATCACTTCGCACAGTTTGGACACCGCCATGGAAAACTGCATGAGCCCCCCTCCGCCGGCCTCTCAGGGCGACATTCCCAACGGCACAAACACGCCGAGATGGAGCCCAGAATCCACCACTGTGGAGAGCCCGGCGGACGAGGGCCGACCCCTGATAGGGCCGCCGCGGGAGAGCGTGGAGCTGGCCGTGTGGAGCACAGAGGGGTTCGGAGAGACTGACGGGGCCACAGGGGAGGCGTTGGATCAGGGGAGGTGCTGCTGTCGGTGTAAATGCAGCCAGAGCGCCCGTCTCCCAGCCATCCTCTCCGTCCTGGCCTCGCTTCTGTGTGCAGCCGGGATGCTCTATGCACTCTATTTCTATGTCCCAATCAGACCCCCCGACTGTCCGGACATAAGCTGCCGCATCATTTTCACCTTCTGCTGCTGCGCAGTGGCAGCGCTCCCCATGGTGCTTGGTACGACTCAGACACCTGCACGATCACAAACACAAATTTAACGTAAAGATCAGATGTAAAGGCGGCCAGACGACCAGGATGGGGTTCGTCTGGCCACCTCGTCTGGGAATGTTTTCGTTTTTCTATGTAATTTAATGACCTTTTAACTTGAGGTGCACCAATTGCAGTTTTATGGCCAATTACCGATCTTTAAAAAGCCTGGCCTGCCAATTCCGACTTTGGCCGATGCCAATTTTTTTGTCTGAAATGTTACTAAATATAGCAAGAAAGTCACTGACTTTGGCAGCACTGGGGTGACTACTATTAACTGCAAACATTCTCACGAGAGAGCAAAAGAGGAGAGTGACTGATTTTTAGACCTTTGCTGAGGAAGATAAGATCGGTGGATAAGATCGGCTTCACGTGTCAGAATTGGCCTATCACCGATCTCACAAAATGAAGGAAATCAACTGGCTGATAAATTGGTGCGCCAATTTATCGGCGCACCAATGTGTAATATGTTCAGTTTCACTTTTTGTCATATGCCAAAATGTCCATTAAGTTTATTTTTTAGACATTATAAAGCCTCAGGGGTTTGAAAGAGAACATAAGCACACAATAGGAATGCAAAAAATGTATTGACTTACAATTTCATTTATTAGATGAAAATTTAGTTCCACTGGTTAGACCTTCTTTTAGTGCTGTAGTTTGCCCACCATCCAGAAGAGGGCACTGTTGGTCATCCTAAAGCAGAACCAGTTGATACAGAAACAAAGATGGTGGAGGAAAGTGAGAGGGAAACAGCTCAAATGGAGTCTGGTGTGGGATGTCAGATGCAATTAAAATATAATTTATTTATTTATTTATTTATTTATTTATTTTACATTTTTCACTGAATTATTTCTCTGAATATGCTGTTGTTTCAGCAAAATTACCTTTTTTGAGTCTGTGTTATCCAGTTAATGATTAATCAATTACTAAATTAGTTGAATAAGCAAAACTAGTCTGATTTACTGTTTTCAGTCCTAGTCAAATCAGACCAAAGTTGAACTGGCGCTGGCAGCATCATGCAAGTCAAAGATCCAAATGAATATGGAAACTGTTTCTCTCCTTCCAAACTTAATAAGAAATACCCAAATAAATATTTACAGCTGTAGAAAGAAGTGCTTCTCTATAATATTAACTCAGGAATATGAAGACTTGTGCTGCCACTCTTTTCAGATTTTTACTATTTAAAACATATTTATGTTGGTTTTTCACATAAAGCCTAAATAAAATTGGTTCAGTTCAAAATTACTTTATTAATCCCAGAAGGAAAATAAATGTCTATCTCAGAGTTGCTGGCCAGAAGGATCTGCTGCAGCAGTCAGTGTTACAGCAACTCTGAAGAAGCCTCTGACTGAAAGTTTAATGAAGAAGCCACACTGAGCAATACAAGTCTAAGGTTGTAATGTGGGAAAAGTTCTATACATGCTATTGTTATTTCAAACAAATCAATAAAAAACAAAACAAGGCTACATACACATAAAATATAAAAAAAACTATGCTTTGTCATTTTAGCTCCCATACTTACACTTTTTAAAAATTATAACCCTTTTCTATTATTTCTCAATATCAAAATACATGTAGCAGTATATATTACATCAATATCTTATATAGAAAACATAATTTTACTTTTATCATAAGAATGTCACATTATTTTACTGTTTATGTATATCCTTCATCTTCCATATAATTATTTATAAATATTTTTGTACCTTTTTGTTGAATATATGCACGCTTTTCCACAAAGTCGATGTACACATTTTTATATTTTAAATTTTGTCCTCCTCCTCTTTCTGCTAAATATTATTGAATATTTTAGGGTAGCTGTTTTGACTTCAACCAAATCCAGAAATGTCAGCGCACCTGATTTGATAAAAGTGAAAAGTTTAATGGTCTCAGTGGTCTCTGGTTCAGAATGTTCAGAATGAGAGAGCAGGTGACTGAACCAACCCGACCAAATCCATCCCAGAGGAGTTACCTCTGACCCAGATTTCAAGCAGATGCCAGAGTATTTGCATGTCGGCCTTCCTGCCAGCAGTAGCTGCATTCAAATGAGGGAAAAATGTGAAAACACAAAGTTGCTGTCAGATCAGTTTGCAGTGACTTTGGCGCTGCTTGTGGAAAGATGGCCCAGATTCAAGATGGATTCTGACTTATTGCTCTTCTCTGCCTTGCAGCCATGCTGGTTGGTGCGGCGTGCCAGTTGTGCTCCGGGTCCCTGCGTCTGCAGGAGCCGACTGATCGAAGACACACTGTGCAGCAGCTGTTTGTCTCATCGTCCCTGGAGCAGCTGCTGCTCTACGTGCTCAACCTGGTGGTGATGGCCGCCCTGCTGCCGCAGGAGCAGCTGAAGCTGGTGCCCATTCTGGTGGTCATGTTCATCATTGGCAGGTGAAGGTCAGAGCAGGTTGAAGGATTTAATGGTGACCTTTGACCTGAAGGGGTCATCACCAAACACAAAAACGCCCAAAGGCTCAAATGTGTTCATACAGCCCGGCTGCACATCAACGAGTGGAACAGAGAAGTTCATTAAACGTATAAGAAGACAACAAAGGCCACCGGAAAAATAAAATAAAATTCTGACTGTAATTTCAGAATTCTGACTGTAATTTCAGAATTCTGACTTTTTTTTTAAAAGAATTTAGACTTTTTCTCAGAATTTTGACTTTTTTCTCAGAATTTTGACTTTTTTTCCTCAGAATTTTGACTTTTTTCTCAGAATTCTGACTTTTCTCAGCATTTTAAAGTTTTTCTCAGTATTTTGACTTTTTTCTCAGAATTTTGACGTTAATTTAAGAATTCTGACTTCCTCAGAATTTCTCAGAATTTTGACTTTTTTTACAGAATCTTGACTTTTTTTCACAGAATTCTCACTTTAATTTAAAACTCAAATCGATCTATCAAATCTGAGACTGTGGATATAATGCAGGTTTACAAAAGCCCATATACAACGAGGAGGAAACTGTTTTGTGACTATTTTCATATATGAACAACACAACTGACATACACCTAAGACTGTTTGGTTATTTGTTTGGTTTTTGACTTAGATTGATTCAGAATTAAAATTCTGAGTTTAAAGTCGTAACTCTGACATTAAAGTTGAAATTCTGAGATTGAAATCAGAATTCTTCTCTTTATTTATTTTATTTTGTTAAGTGATCCTGATCCTCATCTGTTGATGGATCCTAGCATGGTTTACTAGCATGGACCAAATATTTTTTGTTTCATCTTACTTTTAGGCAAGCTTAAAATATTCGTCACTGATGAAAAGCTGCTACAGACAAAGTGAGATGGATATTGATCAGACTTAAATCCTTAGATTTCAATGCAACGGGGCTTATATCTTACTAGAAAAAGTCAAAGCTCAGATACGTTTATGTTTGAGTAATACAGGTTTGTTGTTGGAAATACTTCATCTTGTAAGCGTGGCTGACGAGTGAGACGTTGAGTGTTTATCATAAATATCTGAACGTCCTCTGATTTCCTGTTTGGGTTTGTTTTCTCGTCCTTCTCAGGCTTGTTTTCTGGTTCAGCCTGAACACGTGCGGCTCCTGGAGAGGCTTCGGTTCTGGTCTGACCTCCTTCCCGCTCCTCGCCGTGGTCGCTCTCAATCTGTTCCTCATGTACAATCTCAATCTCAAACAGCCCCTTTTTGGCCCTCAGGACGTCCTGTATAATCAGGTCACCCCGTCTTCCTGGTCGGGGGAGACATCACAAAGCCCGAGTGGCAAACCAGACGTCCTGCCCACAGACATCCTGGACGCTCAGTGAGAGGGAGAGCTGCGCTTTCTTCTCCGAGAGGAGGCCATCCTCCCAGAAATAGGCCATTCCTGTGGTCTGCTGCTCAGCAGAGCTACACCCGCCGCCGCTGTAACCTCCAACTATGTGACGGCTTTTACTTGTTGCTCCTCCTGTGTGCAGCACTTTTTCATGTGGTTTTGTGCTTTATTATCTGAAATGCAAGCGCTCTGCCTGGCTGTGGCCGAGGATGCCTTTGAACAATGCTGTACACATAAAACTTTTGTCTTTTTAAGCTGTTCCAATGCCTATATTTAAGCAGAAGCTCTGCCCTGTGCCCGGCTGGATTTGTTTCACCGCAAAGCAGCTGCAGTTGTCAGATTTTACTACTTTGACTTTACAGAGGGTTTGTACAGGACAGAATAAAAACCATTTGTAAGAAAAAAACACAGACCTGTCTTTTTCTGGTGCTTTTTTTCCTTGGACTGAGTGGTTATTCCTGGTGAAGTGCATGGACTGTCATTATGTGATAACATGTTGCTCTCTGTGTGTCTCCACCCTGCTGGCATCCTCTCTTCTGATGAGCTTCTTGGGTTTGTGGCTCCCAAATGAGACCAGAAACCAGAAGAGAATAAGATTCACTCAGTTTGGTTTCTCAGTCAACTGGAGATTAATGAGCTCTTCAGAGGGCAATAATTAGAGGTCAGACACCAAAGATGCTCGTTAAGTTAAAAACTTAGTTTTTTCAAGATCAGATGATAAAATCTATTTGCAGTCAGGCTGGTTGTAGAAATGAACCCTAAATGTTTTAAAGTTATGATAAAAATGATCTTAAGATGTAAAAAGACAAAAGAAGAATGTTGCTTTCTTCAACTGGATCAGATCTAACAGGCAGTTCATGTTTTAAATCCATCCATCCATCCATCCATCCATCCATCCATCCATCCATCCATCCATCCATCCATCCATCCATC
>NW_006800055.1:717223-721533 GCF_000485575.1 Poecilia formosa | reverse complement strand
ATCCATCCATCCATCCATCCATCCATCCATCCATCCATCCATCCATCCATCCATCCATCCATCCATCATGTTGTACATTTGTGACCGTATTTTGGGCCTGGAACCTAAATTAACCTGTTTATCTCTTCCTTCAACACAAAGCTGCTCCTTCATTCTGCTGATCAATCTGCAGAAAACATGGAACAAAAACTAAATTCAGCTAAAAGTTTTAATTTTTTCACAGCAGCACCATGAATACTTCAAAGATTTACACAGCACAAATGAAAGGTTAGTTAATGTGAGGATGAATTTCTGTATTATGACAACACCTAAAAGCAGCCGAACCAGTAGAGCCAGTCAAAAGCTCACCTGTAAATATCTGGGTTACTCAAAACCAAGCCAAGCATTTTACCAGAGGGTAAAATACTGTTAAACACATAAAACTCCACTGCTGAGTTTTATATAAATTGTATAAAATGTTGTATAGAAAGATTTCAGATAGGTCTGGCACACTGAATACATTCACATTAGTGCTCCATTAGTGCTTACTTTATTTCTTGGCATTTCATTCAATTTAAATTTGGAAGGTTATTCTTATTCTAACAACTGCTTTATGCCTTAATACTTTTTTATTTTTGTCTGTATTTAAAGGAGTTCTTTCATATACACCTATGTTGTATTAAATGCTTTTTTAAATATATATAAATTATGTATGTAACATATTCCTTGAACTAAGGATCCCCCACAATCAGTCTCTGATTGTCACAATCAATCTGGAGAGTGTTTCTAGAAGGAAATATGCATGTTTAAGTTTACCTTGTGATCTTACAGATAGATTTTCATTTCCCCCCAGAATGAACTGACTTTAATTTAATTCCTGCATAAATCCTACTTCTACGTCCTCAGATCTCTAAATCTAAGTCTCCATTTTTTTTCACTAAATAAAAGCTGACTGGACCTTTTTGTAATCGTGCCTTTGGATGTGGCGCTTTTTTAGAAGTATTTTTCTGAATCATTATTCACTTATTGTGAGGCAGCAGCGCCATCCACTGGTTGGAGTCCCACATTCACCGGAAGAGACCGTTGGCGTAACCAGACCATCAAAGATGGCGGCGCTGGTTGGTAGGTAATGTTTTGATTAAACCATTTCACGTTTATTTTTAACATTATTGACGTCTTTAAATTGATGTTGCCTTTGATATTTAAAATTAAGTTCAGAAATAGGCAATATCTGGGTTTTTGACAATGCAGGAGGTTGTATTTGTAACTTTTAGAGACGTGGTACGCTGACCTTGCTCCGTCTGCGTTAGCCAAGCGGCTAACACAGGTTAGCTGGGACAGACAGTTACGTGATGAGTCCCAGCTGAAAACCCAACATTACAGCTATAATTTTACGCGATGTGACTGTTTTAAATACGCTAAAGTGATTTTTGATGCAATAATTTAAAAGTTTAGTGCTGGTTTATGCAAATGTGACGTAAATAAAAAAATTTCACCCGTTTTGCTTATATTATTGGAACCAAACTTATTGGGAAAACGCTTCTAGTTTACATGTTTCGTCTGCAGTTGTAATAAAAAAATGCAAGTAATAGCAATTGAAAGCTTGGATAAAATCCGCCAGATATGGTGAACATTTCGGCATCCATATAAGACCCTCAAGTAACTCAGTTACATAGTTTGGCATCTTTAGTTTATGGAAAAGTATCAACTGTGACTGGCTTTCATATCCTAATTCTGAAATGCAGTATGAGAGTTTTACATTTTCACGTTTAAACAGAATATTGTTACTTTATAAAGGTATGAGACAACAAAATGTTGGTGTCAAGTAATACTAAAACTATTTATTGTGCCAAATTTGGACGCATTTATTACTTTCTTACAATTATTATTTTCTTATCCTGAGTATTGAAACGCGTCATTACTGAACAGTAAGAATGATCTATGATGATGTTCAATAAGTTGTAAAAATAGTCTGATTTTATTTGTAATTTTGAATACCTTTGAATAAGCTGCATAGATTTGATCAGTTCCTCAGACAAAAATTACAATATTAAGTTTGTATTTTTATTTCTTTTTCCATCTTGTACATAAACTAACTGAATAAAAATCTTTATTAATTGTGATATGTAGTAATTAAATTAATTATGCCAGGAAATACCTCAAATTAACTACCTGGTTTGGATAGTGCAAAAAATAAAGCAATTTAAGTTTTCATTTCAGCTCACTGTAAAACTTATTGCTCATTTGTGACCAATTTTGAGAATATTTTATTATGAATTACATCAAGAAAATTATCATAGTCATCATAATTTACTGACAGTAAACTGTGACTTAAAGTATTATTTAAGAGACATTAAGAATATATTCACATTTGATTAATGTAAGAAATGTCACAAGCAATCTTGGTTTACAGTCATCAGTTCCACATTACACTTTTTACTATATATTATATTGCATAATAACCCTTGGATGTGAATTTGTGGAGTTTTTATTTATTTTTTGTTTATAAAATGCTTTTATTTTGCAGCACCTCGCCTGGCTCTGTTTGGCTCGTTTTCAACCAGGTAAAAAGCCTCTCATCTTGTTACCTGTTGGCTGACTCTGTGCCTCCTGCTGTTTTCTGCCTTGCAACATAAGAGCTTGTTTTAGGAAACGACTTCGTATTTTTGGGAGTGGGGTCAGATGGTCTTCAGTCATAGAAAGTGATCCGTGGTGAAAAGCAAATACAGAAACATTTGCTGTTTTCTGCTGACAGCTGCAGTGTTCAGCTTGTCGGCCTTCCAGAGGAATCGCCTAGTTAAACTCAAATGCATCACAAAGTTTAGAGACTCAGAAGAAATAAGTCCTTCCATCTGTCCCTTTCACACACTCCCTTACAGCGATAGTGTCCTTCTATTTCTCATTTATATGCTCAAGTAATTTCTTTCTCTTTTTCCATCAGGCCAATTTCAGTTTTTGCTATTCAGCAGAAATGTCTCCACAGCAGCGCTAAAGGTGATAATACCACCAGCAGCAGGTGAGCTTAACCAGAGGACTGACGTAACACACACCGGGTCACCATGAGGCATGTTTTAACTGGCTCCTCTGTGTTTGCAGTGTTGTGCCAGTCAGAGAGAAAAGCACAGCTGTGGCTGCAGCCAAGCCAGCAGCAGTGGCCAGCAGCAAGGCGGATTATGTGGTGGCGAAGCTCGATGATCTGGTCAACTGGGCCCGCAGAGTCAGTATCTGAGAAGATGCTGGTTTGGATTAGATTTACAGTGTTGATTGTTGCATCCCTGACATCCACTATATTGGCAAAACGCATAGACACACTGCATGTTTATATATACGTCTCAAAATGATATATTTTCTAGTCTGTTGCTGCGTTTCCAGTGCAAATGTTTGCATATATTAATCTTTAATACACTCTTAAAATAAAAATAAACCTGTAATATCAGATCTCACTTCGCTTTTGCAGTTTTTGTTTCATCAAGGTTTTGATTAAATAAATATTGGTTTATTCTCTGCTTCGTTTCTCCCATCAGAGCTCTCTGTGGCCTATGACCTTTGGCTTGGCGTGCTGCGCTGTGGAGATGATGCACATGGCGGCCCCTCGTTACGACATGGACCGCTTTGGAGTCGTGTTCAGAGCGAGTCCTCGACAGGCTGATGTCATGATTGTGGCGGGAACTCTGACCAATAAGATGGCTCCAGCTCTGCGGAAGGTGAGAGGATGGAAAGTCTCATAAATAAATGTTGAATTTTATGTTGTTTTCACTCCTGATAGTCCAGAAGACATCGTTGGATTCGGGACCAAAATTGCAACATTTGTTACATTTTCAGCTGGTGCAGTTTGTTTTCACACTGCACTGTATCAAATGATCCAAACACTTAGAAAAACCTCCTCACCTGTTTGGGCACTGCAGCAAGAACCACTGAAAAAAACAAAAACAAACCTCTGAATAAGACACTGATGGAAACTTCCTTCTTTACGAAATGTAATAAAAATGGAGTCGAGTCAGAGTTTAGCAGTTGTAGGATTTCACTTTTGTCTTTGGTAAAAGACCACGAGCCGTTCCTTCTGGTGTTAGACCAATAAGATGGCTCCTTTGTTTTGGCTGTATTTACCCAGAATGCCCCGCATTATAGCCCACTTCCTGCTTTTGGGGCAGACTCTGGTCCTCTTGGTGTTCATATATCCAGACTTCACTTCAACTGAACAGAGGCAGAGATTTTTTTTAGTCCCCAAACAAAGCAGACTTTCTGTTCAAACTAAATGGATCATAAATCCATTTAAAGACCTGTTGTGCAGAATTAACTTTTTGTCTGTTTTTTTTTTTTTTTTTTTTTTT